>NW_025939976.1:64185-87189 GCF_000764305.2 Hyalella azteca
ATACTATACATTTGTTACTGTTATCTCTTCTCTTGCTTTATATATTATACTATACAGTTGTTGCTGTTATCTCTTCTCTTGCTTTATATATAATACTATACATTTGTTGCTGTTATCTCTTCTCTTGCTTTATATATTATACTATACAGTTGTTGCTGTTATCTCTTCTCTTGCCTTATATATTATACTATTCATTTGTTGCTGTTATCTCTTCTCTTGCTTTATATATTATACTATTCATTTGTTGCTGTTATCTCTTCTCTTGCCTTATATATTATACTATTCGTTTGTTGCTGTTATCTCTTTCTCTTGCTTTATATATTATACTATACAGTTGTTGCTGTTATCTCTTCTCTTGCTTTATATATAATACTATACATTTGTTACTGTTATCTCTTCTCTTGCTTTATATATTATACTATACAGTTGTTGCTGTTATCTCTTCTCTTGCTTTATATATAATACTATACATTTTTTGCTGTTATCTCTTCTCTTGCTTTATATATTATACTATACAGTTGTTGCTGTTATCTCTTCTCTTGCCTTATATATTATACTATTCATTTGTTGCTGTTATCTCTTCTCTTGCTTTATATATTATACTATTCATTTGTTGCTGTTATCTCTTCTCTTGCCTTATATATTATACTATTCGTTTGTTGCTGTTATCTCTTTCTCTTGCTTTATATATTATACTATACAGTTGTTGCTGTTATCTCTTCTCTTGCTTTATATATAATACTATACATTTGTTACTGTTATCTCTTCTCTTGCTTTATATATTATACTATACAGTTGTTGCTGTTATCTCTTCTCTTGCTTTATATATAATACTATACATTTTTTGCTGTTATCTCTTCTCTTGCTTTATATATTATACTATACAGTTGTTGCTGTTATCTCTTCTCTTGCCTTATATATTATACTATTCATTTGTTGCTGTTATCTCTTCTCTTGCTTTATATATTATACTATTCATTTGTTGCTGTTATCTCTTCTCTTGCCTTATATATTATACTATTCGTTTGTTGCTGTTATCTCTTTCTCTTGCTTTATATATTATACTATACAGTTGTTGCTGTTATCTCTTCTCTTGCTTTATATATAATACTATACATTCGTTGCTGTTATCTCTTCTCTTACTTTATATATTACATTGTACAACTGTAGCTGCGATCTCTTCTCCTGCTTTATATATTATACTATATAGTTGTTGCTGTTATCTCTTCTCTTGCTTTATGAATTCCACTGTATATATTCAGTTTTTTATTTATAGATGTTAGTTCTTCTCTTGCTCCTCAATATATTATACTGTACAGTTGTTACTGCGAGCTCATATTTTGCTCAATACATTCTACTGTGCAAATATTAATGTAAGCTCATCCTTGCTTCATGTATTACACTGTACAGGTTTTACTGCGAGCTCTTGTTTTGCTCAGTACATTCTACTGTACAATAATGACTGTGAGCTCTTTTCATGATTTACATATTCTACAGTACAATTGTAGCTGCGATCCCTTCTTTTACTCATATATTGGACTGTACAGTTGTTACTGCGATCTCCTGTTTTGCTCAATACATTCTACTGTACAATAATCAATGTGAGCTCTTCTCTTGCTTTATGAATTGCAATGTACAGTTATTGCTGTGACCTCTTCTCTTGCATTATATGTTATACTGTACAGTTGTTACGTTGTTCCTGCGATCACTTCTCTTGCTTCATATATTACACTGTACAGTTGTTGCTGCGATCTCTTCTCTTGCTTTACATTTTCCACTGTACAATTATTGCTGTGAGCTCTTTTTTGCATCACATGTAATACTGTGTGAAAATGGCTGCAAATAATCCGCTACCTCATCTGATTTGAAATAAAGTGGGTCATGCAATTCTCACAGCTAATTGCCGATTTTGAGAAATTGGATTGTGAAATTCTTGCTGCAAAGCAACCGCCACCTGCTTCGATTTGTAAAAAAATTAATTGTGCAGTTTTAGCAGGAGATCAGCCGGAAGCAGAACCAATTAAATAAAAAACATATTTTTTATAATGGCTGCAGAGTGGCCGTTACCTGCGCTCAAAGTTCAAGTCAAAGGATTGTGCAATCATTGCTTCATATTGGCCGATACTTAAATTGCACTGGTTTAAAAAGAAAAATGAACGTTTTAATCGGCCGCTACCTGTTCCGATTAAAATGAAAAGGAAATACGGATCCGAAATGTAGTGCTGTTGCTTTAAACGGCGCAAATCTTGTTCGGAATTAAAACAGGTGTGATTGAATTGTGGTGAATAGACGAAGTCGCAGTTATACCGGAAGCAATTATGAAGTATGTTCGGAACGCGGACCGGAGCTTAACAGGGACTTGATATTTAATATCTTTGGTTCTACACTGTCGTGGGGCTGCATTAGGAAAGTCTTCAGAGGCTCCCAAGAAACATTGACGGAAAAAAATATATATCTTTGGTTGTTGACGGTGAAATCCTTCACCTCCTGAAGTCGGCGTCCTCGGGGATGCTGTCCGATCCTTTTATCTAGAGTGCTAAATGAGATGCTAATTTAATAAACATTCGTCTTAAGAACGTGATCTATATTCTTATATTGAAAGCTGACAGGAGGAAGACCCATGCAATGTTTTGACAAGGCAGGCAGTCGCAGTAACGCCCACTAAATTCGAGCCTTATTTTTGGCGCAAATTTAATTCCGTTTTGAGAAAAATTTCCACGAGAAATGTCAAGTTCCTTAGCCGATTTACATATATAAACGAATAAATAATTAATATAATTCTCAGTTTTACCACTAAGCGGCTACAAATATTTTGTTACTAATCAATCTAACGAGAGAAGATGAATTGACGAAAATGTATACTTCCTAAGCGGTCGATAACTCTGTGCACGGTTTTGGACTATTTCAATTACGATTTGTAGCTACTATATATATATGGACTCGTCGCTACAATTTTGAAGCATCTCATCTTATTGACGGATGTATCATAACATGGCTGAATTCCCACACGCTTTTGAACTGTTTTTCTACGAGGCGAAATCATATCTTATGCAGAAAATTCATCGACTGAGTCATCAATAGAGATCAAGAATATTTGAGAGGAGTGAGTGTGAGAAATAAGAACAATTAAGTGACACGTAAAGAATACAGAAAAAGCTTTCAATTTTGGAGTCGCTGGTAAATTCGTGAGTAGCTGAAAAATTGAAATGATATTCAATCTTAATTTTATTAACAACTTTTCGGCGACCGTCCCGAGTTTACAGCGCTGAACACTTCCATGTCTCCCAGTCTGTGATGTGCGTTGGAGTTTGACTTTTTTTCGTTACGCGCAGAAACTTTCGCTCGTCTTTGCTGTTCAAGAGTCTTAAGTGCCGGACAAGTTGGCCCGTAAAGAACAGCGTCCAAACTTTTAGTCGTGTCCGAATTATTGCAACTGTGTTTTATCCGGGAAACTTTGTGATTAAAATCGATTCTGCATTGCTATTTTATGTGTTAAGAGAGGTAGAGTGATCGTTTAGGATTTATTTTAGCTGAAATTTTAGGATTTATTTAAGCTGAAAACGATTAATCTCCCTGTCTGTTATTCCTTATGCAATTAAATTGTGGTGATTAAATTTTTTACATTGGCTTTTAGTAAGCATTTTATCACAGCAACGATAAACCTCAATATCATCAATATCATTCACAAATATCACTCCATGTGTCACGCGTAGACAGCAATCAAATAAGGTAATTTTTTTTTCATTAGATAAATCGCATTTCAATAGAAAATTATATAAAAGCCATAATATTCTTTATTTTTCATTAGATAAATTGTAATTAAATATAAAATTAAATAAAATTCCTACCAGTTCTGCCGGTATGCGCTGTTGACCCGGTGATCGTGGCTGTTGGGGAGGGCGAGAAGGTGAAGCTCGAGTGCCGTGTTGATGCTCATCCAGTGGACCAGCTGCGGTTCACGTGGTTCTTCAACAACACCTTGGACACGAAAGAGGTTCACAACGCACGAATATCCGTGGCGGGAGGCAGTAGCAGCCTGCACTACACCCCTACAACACCCCGGGACTACGGTACCTTGTCGTGCTGGGCCACCAACCAAGTTGGAACTCAAGCCGAACCATGCACCTTTACTGTCGTAGAGGCTGGTGGGTATATATACCCACCTTCTGGGTATAATATATTATAAAAAATACCCCCTTTCTTGTTATAATATATAAAAAATAATGTATAATTATGTTGTGAATAGTATAATTGAGACGCTTAGATATTAGGTGCACGCATATATAGTAAAAATTAGAATTAGTTTGCATAAGTGGATTAGGAATGTTATTACATGGGCACTTATTCGCTGGGTGTGCACTTATTAATTGTCAAAAAAGCACGGATAAATTACCGAATGAGACTGAGCAATATGCTTGTTTATACAAGTCCAATTAATTACCAAAGAATGCATTCTACTTAAATTTCTAGGGAGTCGACCAGTTCTTCGGATGCCGTTAGTAGATCCAAAAGGCAGGTTTCAGAAAATTATTTCATTGCATCCTCTGTTCATAAATCGAAGAGGTATGAAAAATATATCTGCAATTTAATAGTAACACTAATATTATTTAACATATGCTTATGGTCCAAAAATTGTTAAATAAAAAAATATAATTTATTTTATTATAATCGAGTTACAGAACTAAAATACATTAATTATTATATATGTGCATCGTAAACAAGATATAAATGTTTATATTACGTTCTCTTTCTTAAACGCAACTCACGCAAACGATTGCGTTCACACGTTACATACGCTTATGCGCATACACACATGTTACATTAATATGCTTATTAAATATTTTTAAATATTAAATAAGTCAACACAATAACACCCTCTCACCTCTGCTCCCTAGGTCCCCCCGAGAGCGTGCGCGACTGCATGCTCGTGAACCACACGCTCGGTGCCCTCGAGGTTCGCTGTGCACCGGGAGGCGATGGCGGTTCTCCACAGCGGTTCGTGGCAAAAGTTTTCGCGTCGCCCACGCACACGCAACTGGCGACGCTCGAGGCTTCGTTGCCAAAATTCCACGTGACGGGCCTGGTGCCAGGGCAGGACTACCTCGTCACCATAACTGCTGTCAACGATAAGGGGGCCAGTGAACCTCAACAGATCGACGCCATCAGGCTCAAGGTGAGACTACTTCCCTGTTGTGATAGTTAGGATAAGGTGGGACTACTTTCCTGTTGTGATAGTTAGGATAAGGTGAGACTACTTTCCTGTTGTGATAGTTAGGATAAGGTGAGACTACTTTCCTGTTGTGATAGTTAGGATAAGGTGAGACTACTTTCCTAAGACGACTTTCCTGTTGTGATAGTCGAGGTGAGACTACTTCCCTGTTGCGATAGTCGAGGTGAGACTACTTCATTGTTGTGATAGTTGAGGTGAGACTACTTCCCTGTTGTGATAGTCGAGATGAGACGGCTTTCCTGTTGTGATATTCGAGATGATACGACTTTCTTGTTGCGACAGTTGCGGTGAGACTACTGCCCTGTTGTGATACTCGAGGTGAGACTACTTCCCTGTTGCGATAGTCGGGGTGAGACTACTGTACTTCCCTGTTGTGATAGTCGAGGTGAGACTACTTCCCTGTTGTGATAGTCGAGGTGAAACTACTTCCCTGTTGTGATAGCCGAGGTGAGACTACTTCCCTGTTGTGGTAGTCGAGGTGAAACTACTTCCCTGTTGTGATAGTCGAGGTGAGACTATTTCCCTGTTGTGATAGTCGAGGTGAGACTACTTCCCTGTTGTGATAGTCGAGGTGAAACTACTTCCCTGTTGTGGTAGTCGGAGTGAGACTACTTTCCTGTTGTGATAGTCGAGGTGAGACTACTTTCTTGTTGTGATAGTCGAGGTGAGACTACTTCACTGTTGAAATTGTCAAGGTGAGTCTACTTCCCTGTTGTCACCATTAGGCTCAAGGTGAGACCACTTTCTTTTTGGTCTGTACAATAGTCGCCAGCATTTCTGCACAATAGACATCAGCCTGTCTGCACATTGGACGTTAACCTGTCTGCACAAGCGACACCAGCCAGTCTGTACAACAGAAGTCAGTCTGTCTGTAGAACAGACGCTATCTTGTCTGCATTAATGACACCAGCCTGTCTGCACTGAAGATGTCCTACTATCAAAGGCTGTGCGTGCGGAGGTCACGACAGTTTGCTGCAATCAATAAGCTTGTGTCCTGGATTCCTTTGGAGATACACTTCCTGGTACGCTAGTAATGACCGTACTGCATTCCAATTTCCAAGATAAATATATCTTACTTCTTTTTAACTTCCTGCACTAACATTGCTTGAACTCTTTTTACTTTAAAATCCAATCTTGACTTCCTAGAAAAGTAGGTCTGTGTCGTTACTGGAAGTCTCAGTAGAATTCTGTCGTTAAGTGGCAATCTGGAGTCATGATTAGCTCTTGATTTAGTGAGATAATTAAAGTATTATTGCGTCTGATTCACCGTTAATCAGGAAGTTTTAAATTTGAATTGGCTTCTGGTGCTGCAGAACAAGACGGAAAATTTAGCTTTTAACGTATACGTTTATTTATAATATCGATGGATCTACCAATGTTCATTCAACAGATTCCATTTTGCATATGATGACGATTACGATCACTCGAGACAATCATTCAAATTTATCTCACATCTTTATTCCACATAAACACCTCAATTAAACCAGTAAAATTCTTACCCTGTGTCTTTCAAAGGCAAGTAACGTTTAAAACCTGTAATTTCGATGATAATTTAGAAATTACCTTTGCAAAGTTTAAAATGAGATGTTCGACTGCAGTGCTAGAATTAGCGACTTATTCTAGATCTTTTTGATGTACTCCTAGCTGATATTTATATTTAAATTTTGAGGACTGAGGATAGGTACAATTAATACACGGTTGATGGTAACTACAATACACGGTTGATGGTAGCTACGATACACGGTTGATGGTAGCTACAATACACTGTTGATGGTAACTACAATACACGGTTGATGGTGGCTACGATACACGGTTGATGGTAACTACAATACACGGTTGATGGTAGCTACAATACACGGGGTGAAAGTAGCTATTGTTCGCGGGGTTATGGTAGCTAAAACTCATAACTGATGACATGAACAGTTGAACACGTATTAACCTGAGTCTCATTATTATTCGGTCTCATAAAATATGCAATTTGTTAACCATTGGGTAAATTTAATCGCTCCCCCAATAACTTACAATGTAGGGCAATAAGCACCCGTTGAAAAAACTGAACACTTGTTGAAAAAATGCATCAACAGAAAACCAAGGCCGAGTACCGACGAATATTAGCAAATAAGCACAAATGAGTCTGTGACGTCACTCTCCAAAAATGCATGTTAAATCATAATAATTAATAGTATTTTATAACTATAGATTTTCCATTATAATTTTTTCATTGACAAATTTTTATGTATATTAATTTATTTTTAGTCAAATTATCGGATTTCCAAGGCGAGAAGATGCGTAGTTGAAAATTTTTCCTGACATAAGAAGATTTCTCCTGCAGGAGCATTTCGGTGCATTGCAGTACGTTGCGGCGAGTTGCGGTACAATGAAGTGTGTTGCAGAGCACTGGAATGCATTGGATTTGGTTGGAGTGCACTTGAGGTCGACAACGTGCACCATAAAGCGTTGTAGCTCGTTGCCGTGAAGTACGTTGGAGTGCACTGGAGTGTGTTAGAATCTGCTGAAGTACGTTGGAGTGCACTGGAGCGTATTCGAATCTACTGAAGTACTTTGGAGTACACTGAGTGTGTTTAGACCTGCTGAAGTGCGTTGGAGTGCACTGGATAGTTTTAGAATCTGCTGAAGTGCGAAGGAATGCATTGGAGTGTTTTTTGAATCTGCTGAAGTGCGTTGGAGTGCACTGGATAGATTTAGAATCTGCTGAAGTGCGTAGGAGTGCACTGGAGTGTGTTAGAATCTACTGAAGTACTTTGGAGTACACTGAAGTGTGTTTAGACCTGCTGAAGTGCGTTGGAGTGCACTGAAGTGTGTTTAGACCTGCTGAAGTGCGTTGGAGTGCACTGAAGTGTGTTTAGACCTGCTGCAGTGCGTTGGAGTGCACTGAAGTGTGTTTATGCTGAAGTGCTTTGGAGTGCACTAAATTGTGTCGGAATCTGCTAAAGTGCATTGCAGTGCACTAGAGTACGTAGGAACTCGTACGTAGGAGTACGTAGTGCATTGCAGTGCACTAGAGTTCTAGAGTACGTAGGAGGAAGCGATGAAGTGCGACAAAGTGACGTGCAATAATTGCAGTGACGTGTTGTCGTCGAGCAATTGCAGAGCGCGGCTTAATTAGGCCTTGAAATGGTCGTCGCTTCGTCCCTGCCTCGTCCTAGTTTACGCCGGCAATCAAAGAGAGAGATTGTCACCAATCCAGCACAACGATGGTCCTTTCTCTAGAGCTCTTCTTGGTACTTCCTTCAAGTCTTTGCTTCACTCCTAATTATTTAATTAAATCTTTCCGCCCTTATTGCTAAATAATATCAAAGCTGAATTATGAAATAGTTCTTAAAACATTTCTCTAGTGACATTTTCGATCACCAACACTTCCTACTCTGCATTTAAATCTTACCTGTTGCATTATTTCTTGAGGAAAATTTTGCAAGCAGAATTTGAACGCAAGCTCGTAGAATTCATTATAATCTAATTTGCTGCCCAATTTAGCCAATTGGAAGCCCGACTGGCTGTCAGGAAATGATTAATTTGCATCCAAATTATTAGGAAAATGATCGCAATTTTACTCTCATTGTTCTTTTTGGAGTGCTTAAAATTCCAAGGAAACATCAAAAGTTGTTATTCACATTTTAGTACAAGTGATGTCAATAAATATATCATGGTTTTTATTTTGAATTTATATCAAACAATATGCCTCCAATAGTATTACGGAATTTAATATTCGTATATTGCTGGAATGGAGTCAGTCCTTGTCCAAAAAACCATGCAAATATAATTTTGTTTAGGTCACTAAACAAAACTAAAACTATACGCATCGGTGCTACGTTAATAAAGCATCACTATTAGGACATGCATACATGATTTTTGCCGTAAATGTTCTTGTGTATACCTACGAGTCAATAGAGATCGAATAACTCAACGGATATTGACCCTAATATTTAAGTAATTCTTCCGTGACCGCACAATAAGATTTAGATGCAATTTTTTATGGCTAGGAATAAAATGTGTCCAACAATGATGTGAGCTTCTATATTTGGATGGTATTTTCTCCAACTAAAATTTAATTTAAAAAGTTTCGAGTTTATTGTAAGAAAATGGTGATCCATCTATAGTGAATGTCTTACACTATGAGGAAGAGGGAGTTCAAACCTCACGTCTATTGTACACATCGAAATGCATGTATTTCTTTCATTCAAGAATTGTACCTTTATCGTAAAACGTATGAAGTTTTATAATAATATTTGTATAAATGGCCTCTTCACCTCACCGAATTCCATGAATTTTTTGTTCTCCAACCTTAAGATTTAACAAAATGACCAGTTTGACAGACTCCCAAATTGTATCATTACCGTTCATTGTTTTTACAATGAATGACAATTTTTCTTGTAAAACTTACTCAAACAGACTCTTCATCTCAGATAATTCTATAAATTTTCTGTTCTCTATCCTTAAGATTCAACAAAATAGTATTTAAAATCTTTCCCAATACGATTTTTCTGTTCTCCATTCCATATACATATTCTATGTATAATAGTTGGTAAATAACTAAAAATTATTATTAACGACTATTAATAACTAGCAATGACTAGTAAAAACTAGTAAATAACTAGTAAATATTTAGCAATAACTATTAATGACTAGTAATGACTAACATTGACTAGTAATGACTAGAAATGACTAGTAATAACTAGTAATAACTAGTAATTATTATTAAGGACTAGTAAAGACTATTAATAACTAATAATGCCGAACATTAATCCCCCCAGGTGGCAGAAAAGAGGATGGGGGAAGTGAGTGCCCCCAGCACGTCCCCCCTGGTGGGGGTGTTCCTGGGTCTGGTGGGGGGGTTCCTAGTGCTGCTGCTGGTCGTGGTGCTGCTTACCAGGCGCGCTCGCTCTAATGGGTCTGTATATATACATGAAAACATTTTTTTAAATATTAAATTATATGTACATTTTGTTTTTATTCAGTATATATACTGGCAAACATTTTTTAAATATTAAATTATGTGTACATTTTGTTTTTATTCAGTATATATACTGGCAAACATTTTTTAAATATTAAATTATGTGTACATTTTGTTTTTATTCAGTATATTTACTGGCAAACATTTTTTTAAATGATGCATTCGGTGTAAATTTTGTTTTTATTTTTTTGCAATAATTTTCAGAAATATGACGGATGCCTGATTATTATAAACATTGTTTCATTTAAATTTGAATACATTTATGAATGTTATTATAATAATGAATATTACCGAATTCTGTTTCATTTTAAGTGATATCCTTATAATTGCCATTTGTATTACGCTGGTCAATAAAATTTAATTACTCTTCAACTTCTAATCATTAAATGCACGTGATTACGCATGTTTTCAGGTTCTAATCATTCAATGTAATTTTCAAATAAGAGCGACCCTCTATAAAAATATTACGACGCTTTTTGACAGTTAAATGCACGTGATTACGCATGTTTTCAGGTTCTAATCATTCAATGTAATTTTTGAATAAGAGCGCACGTATTTAAAAGTATTACAACTCTTTTTGACAGGTCCGACTCGTGTGGTTGCCTGCACTCGAGTGGCGGTAGCGACGACGTGCCAGGCAAGACAGAAGTGCATTTTAGTCTACGGGACTCGCACGCCCCCGCTGAGTGTAACGCCTCGCCTATTACTCTGGCCAGTGACAGTCATGTGCGTAATGATGAAGTAACTGGCTTGCATCATCACCTTGGTCTACAGCAGCACTACAGGAGTCAGCATGATGATGACGAGGAAGAAGAAGGGTGTGATCTCGTCAAAACTTCATATGGTGAGTTAGAGTTATAGATTGTCCTTGTCAAGACTTCTAATGGGGTGTTGGAGTTATAGATTCTTGATGAAAAATCTTGGTTGACAAATGGCGATAATATTGAAGGAAAATATTAATTTTAAATGGTGGCAAATATTTTTTTATTATTATTAATACCTTGACTTCAAATACATTTTTCAATTGCTACCTCAACACAATTATGGTTCAAAATCAGGCGATGCATGCGGCTAAAGTGAACAAGTCGGTTGTTCTAAGCTTAATACAGATATTACTGCAGCACGTTAAATACTTATGTGCACTGGTTATGCGGTGACTCGAATTTAGATATACTGTCTTTAAAAGCGAATAAAACAGCCAAAAATTTACCATTACTTATACGAGAATTTTTTGCCGGTTTTCTTTGCTTTTAAATTCTTGATGAACTTGCAGTTTAAGCAATCAATTGATCTTAATTCTAGATATATTGTAAACCGAAGGCATATTAATTTTTTTACCTCATCTCCCTTCGTCTCTATCATTATTTGAAATATTTCGCTTTATGAGATTTAGTGGAAACAATAACAGGTGAGTCATGAGTAATTGAGGCAATACTACAAATCAAATAATTTTAGAATTTGGAAATTTCACAAACCTTTGATTTCAACCACCAGCAGTCCCACTGACAATTGCGCCAAACTTGTAATCCTAAGCAGTGCAAAATAAATATGTCGCTTTTAGATTTACCGTCGCTAGAAATGAAGTTATAAATCCCGTCGAGGTTTTTCACTGGCGTGGAAACATAAATATTTTAGAATAATGTTACACCTCTGCAATGTGTTCAAAATTTTTTAATCCGGAGCTCGAAACTCTTTTGTACGGAATTTATAAACTTTGACAGAAAGCGCTGGCTAAGGTTTTTTCGTCAGAACGAAAGCAATTTTTAATCTGAACTTGAAAGCGCTAACTTGGCTGCATTCTATTAGAATTCTATGTTATTGAATTAAATACAGCTTGTTAATAATATTATTATACATTATTACATAAAACCAAATATTCTCAAGCGTTACAATGAGTATTGTGTCAAGAGAATATTTAGCGCCTACGTCAATCCTTGATACCAGCAACAAAAAGCTAGAAGTTCCAACAAAAAACCGAACTTTTATTCACTTCAATTGTTTTGTCTTCAGAAACTTCGCAGCTTCTGAAGTTGAGCGGCCGCACCGAGCGGCCACCGTCCTACGTTGATAGCACCATGGTCAGTGATAAATAATAAATAAATTAATAAACAAATTAAGCCGATTAAAGAGATATTTTCTTTTACTGTGAAGAAGAATTTTTCAGTGTTGATTTAATGTGGTGAATATCAGAAAAAAAAACATTTTAATACTGAATAAGTCGGGAATATATCCTTCTAGTAATAACTACTGTGCTTCGTGCTCTTTCTTTGTTTTTTAACTATAAATTTAAGTCTCCCATACTTCTTTTTTCCAGGGAATGAGAATGACAGGAATGACAGGAATGACAGGAATGACAAGAATGACAGGAATGACAGGAATATGGACGGGGCAGGTAATGAAGGCTGCGCTGTGATGGCCATGAATGCCAGTATGACCGCGCAGCTGCCACGAACACCATGAAAATTTGTGGGCTAAATTGTCTTCGAAACTCTCTCTAATATTTAGCCACCGATGCCATTGAAAATCAGAAACGTGTTGGCTTTCCATTATTAAAAAGTTTGACTGTACCTTCAGTTCTAAAATGAAGTTTTTCATTTAAATGAAAAATGAAAATGGAGTGCATTGTTAACTTGGAGTGAGCGTTATTCACATTAGCAAATGACTATTCATTTTGAACGAGTGAATAATTATTAATTTGAATCATATGAATTATTATTCATAGGTAAATATGAGTTCATTTGGTGTGATTTTTCATACGAAGCAAGTATTTATTTATTTGTAATTTTAATTAATTATTTCTTTTAAATGATTATTCATTTGAATTCCTACATGTACTCCAGATGTCAAAGCTATTTTCAAGTCCCCAACGTACCGTTATTCAACCTCATGTATAACGACTACATTTTGCAGTAACAGTTTTATTATATAGTAGTGATTTATATTATTTAATGATGCTCATTGTTCTTGTTTCATATGGAATCAGGCGAACTATAATCGAGAAAAATAGGGAAACTGTGAGCAACGAAATGAATTTATAAGAAATTCCTTTATTTCTTATAAATTCATATTTCTTATAAATTCTTTATTTCTTATAAATTCTTTATTTCTTATAAATTCTTTATTCCTTATTGAGCTCCGTGTTTCTAAATATTTCTATTTCACACATAGTAAATTACAATACAAATTTCATATGATGATTTATGGTGACTCCTACTGCTGTACTCTTCGGGAGACGATGATGTGTCATTCCTGAAAGTGTATTCGGTGACACGTTGCTGCTGCACCTAACTGACGTGTGACGCATAAATGACATTGAATTTCATCAATGAAATTGACGAAATTGACGTTAAATGACACCGTTATAGCGGTACAATGAAAAAGCAACGAAGGAAGTGAAGAGGAAGTGAAAGATGCGAAGGGGTTACGAAGAAATTCGAGGGATCGTGAAGGAAGTTGAAGTGTAATGATGTGAATAGGTAACATAAAAAGTGCATGAATGGCGATGGAAGTGCAATTGTCATGAAGCGAAGAGGAATGCAATAAGCGAAGAAGAATGAAAGAAACATTGAAAGAAAGAAAGTTGTGGCGGTAGAAGGAAATTGATAACGTTGGAATGTAAGTGGTAAAGATAGAATGGAAGAGACAATGAAGGAAGGGAAGTGGTAACGGTGGAAGGGAAGCGTTAGCGGTGGAATGGGATTGGTAATGCGGAATAGAGTGTAGCGGATGGAGTTCATGTGTAGCTGAATATATGCAGGGGTAAATACCTGTAGCTTGTATACATGCTCCCAGCCTGACGCCTGTTGTATATTTGCCAAATTTTAAGAAATGTAATCCTGACGAGTGTGTGTTTTCATGCAAGCTTCTATGGTGTATATTTGTATAATCCACACAGTAAACATTCACCAAAAAACATGCATGCCAAGAACCCAATGTTCTTGCTTCAGAGAAATAAATACGAAACATTGTCAAAATAGTGACACATTTTCTGTACATAGCACAGATACGTCATTTACAGGACCAAACTTGGTCCTCCGGACCCTCTGTCCGGATTTGGACAGAGTCAAACTCACTTTTCTGAGTGTACGTTCCTTTGTATGTACTGTACCTATGGGTGCTGTTCATGTTGCCTACAATGCCAGGGTGTGATGTCAAGTTTATACCTTTACTGCATTATATTAGTTTTTATTTAATTTCAAGTTTTTATAATGTATGAACAAATTTGAAGCAATATTTATTGTTATCAAAAACTGTTAATTTCTCACGGCAAGACCTTCACGCTGTAAGTAAGGCCCTGCGGTTCTCAACAAATTTGTAACTAAAAATGCCTTCCTACGAATATCAATATCAATGATTATTGAAGCCAAGATTATTAGTTCTATTCCCATTTCTAAAGAGATAATGACGATCGTTCGTTCCTCATCAAAATCTGCGGATGGATCAATCAGATAAAGTAAACAATGTCCGTAAAATGAACGGCCTCGTTAGCCACTGGTTATAGTGAAGCTTTCTTTGCTCACGATTTCTTTTTGTTTACAGAGTTTCAGTGAAGCTTCATTTGCACACGATTGATTAGTGTTACAGCGTTTTAGTGAAGCTTCATTTACGCACGATTGATTATTGTTACAGCGTTTTAGTGAAGCTTCATTTACGCACAATTGACTTTTGTTTACAATGTTTCATTGGAGCTTCATTTAAGCACAATTGATTATTTTTTAACAATGTTCCAGTTGAGCTTCATTTAAGCATATTTGATTATTGTTACAGCGTTTTAGTGAAGGCTCATTTAAGCACAATTGATTATTGTTTACAATGTTTCAGTGGAGCTTCATTTACGCACAATTGATTAGAAGCTTATTGACGTCCATGTAAAAAACTGTTGAATGGATGTAAGATTTCTACAAGCCATTGAGTCTCTATATATATACACAGATGTCTCAAATCGAGTCATTTCATCAGGTAATAATTATTATTGTACTAGATCATTGGATAAAGTCATGGCATCTTGTTATGACACCGTATCACTATACCTCATAATTGTACTGGATCATTGGGTCAATTCATAGTACCAGGTCATTGCATCGGGTCACTATACCGGATAATTTTTTTTACGTCATCATAGCATTCGGTCACCGTACCGGATCCGGTTGTACGGAGCACCACGTCCAACCGTCTCAGTTTTTTGCTTCTTCTCGCATCTTTCTCTTCACTTGATTGGTTAAATTTATCTCGTTATTCAGTAATATTTCGGTATTCCACTTATTCATACGTTTATTTTTTTCTTCGTGTCACTGTTGGCTTTTTTGGCTTTATTGCCTCACAATTACATGTAATTTCCTATACAATACCAGGCTCTCCAAGGCTAAATGGACCAAACAATAGCAAAACAACCGAACCTTGATTATTATATCCCAAGATGTAGAGCATCAGTGGTTCCATTCATGCTGTATTAATATTAATAATTGTTATTTAATGACATTACAGTGGCTTGTACCTCGACACGGCGTAATTTCCATTGCACTGCCTAGACCTCATCATTGTGTAGCTGTGCAGTTGTTCGTCTTAATGAGATAATGCAGAATTTTTAATGAGGTAATACAGAATTTTTATGTTAACCCCAAACTCAGTGTTGCCAAATTATGGCTCGGATTACTGATTTTAGAATTTAATTGTCAAAGAGACACCTCAATTAAGAATCAACATCTCTAAGATGACGAAACAAGCTCGTAAGCAGAGTTTCAAGAAAAAATTTCAAATATTGAAATTTAAGACCGAAGTCATTTCCTCAGCGCTGCTTGTAACAAAGGCGCGAGTTTTGTGTCGAGAAATTTTCTCTCTTTCTTTCTGATGTCTATAAATTATTATCATTAAAAAAGTTTGAAAATTCGATAGAGAGAATCGAACTATTTGCATTTTCCGTGAGAATCATTTGAAGGAAGAAATTATTCAACGACTTTGTTGTGATTCTAATGGAACTGTCGCTCGCCATTCTGGCCATGCAGCGAATCTAACAGAAAGTCCGTAATGTACAAACAGTTTTATTTTCGCAAGCATTTACGGTCGTATTTGAATCCATGACTTTTTAAATAAGGATTTAAGTGAAATATTTGTGAACAGGCTAGTCCTTGCCTATTATACCTAAGGCGTCACATTAAAACCCTAAATATTCTGCTCCAAATTTTTTGCTTCTGCTAAAACAAATATCATCTCGTTCTTACCATCTGCATAATCTTCAGCAAACTTAGAGAATACGCAATTATTCTGAAATAAACATCTTAGTGATTAAATTTTTTACTCCACAATCAAGATCTGGAGTGGGACATATAAAGATTAAATAAAATAAAAAATACATGAATGTCAGTATAATTTATTTTGTATATCTTGATTTTATTGGTACTTTACCGATAGCAAATTGAACCGTGTAATAATCGTTTCTCGATACACAAGCCAGCATGAGAACTTCTGTTGTTTTGACTTTAGCAGACAGAACAAAATTCATATTATACATTATGTATATGAGTAAACTATTTAATATTTCTGATAGAAAGAGCAACTGATTTTGCTTGCCACCCAACGAAGGCTGTTCTAATATTTTATAACAAATTCTCTTTAAATTTCAATGACAATACTCTTATCTGTGCTCGGATGTTCCAAGTACCATTTCCAAATGAATGAATTAAGTGACACGACCGCAATTAAGTGACACGAGTTCATATTATGACACGACCGCAGAAATGTTACTTGATGCGATGCAGTAACGTAAAGTAACTTGATGAGATGCAGTAACTTGAAGCTACTTGATGAGATGCAGTAACGTAAAGTTACTTGATGAGACGCAGTAACTTAAAGCTACTTGATGTGATGTAGTAACACGACGTTATACTTAATACATTATAGTAACTTAAAGTTACTTGATGAGATGCAATAACGTAAAGTTACTTGATGCGATTCAATAGCGTAAAGTTACTTGATGCGATGCAGTAACTTAAAGCTACTTGACTGGATGCAGTAACGTAAAGTAACTTGATGAGTAATCTGGTGTTACATGCGACGATGCAGCAACATACACGTCCAATGGTAACACAAGGTTACCGTGGTGATACGATATTCATCTCTTGGTAATCCAAAATACGTCACAATGTAGAGCATAATGCGTCTACGGTAACGCAAAACTGCGTTACCGTTAAAACTGAATATAAAGTCGCTCTTATTACTGCGAACTATTGCATGTATAAACTTTATTTGCCTGAATAACTGAAATTACAAAGCATTATAAATGTATATTTTACGTGTAATAAAATGAAGCATTTAATCCCTGTGTTTCGATAATCTCCTGTTGCGCATCTGCCTAAACTGGCAAAACTGATAAGAAACTTGATATTAGATGATATATTGATGACTCATGCACAGCATTAATTTCGAATTCATTTAAAAGCTGCGAGCGTTGGAAATTGAGAGAATGGTTTTGTTTTAAATTATTGGCAAGATTACGAGTAGAAAATTAGAATAAATTGGTTCTTCCAGTGAGTGGAACTTTATAATTGACGGTGAAAATCATCGTTGTTAAACGGTGAACGCCAATAGGAAAAACAGACCATAAACTTATAGGTCATAACGCACGCTGCAGGTTAATTATTCGAACATAATTCTGCAGGTTACTTGGCCGACCATAACTCTGCAGGTTATTTGCCCGACCATAATTCTGCACGTTATTTGGCCGACCATAAATCAGCAGGTTGTTTGCCCGACCATAACTCTGCAGGTTGTTTGCTCGGCCATAACTCTGCAGGTTGTTTGCCCGACCATAACTCTGCAGGTTGTTTGCCCGACCATAAAGCAGGTTATTTGCCCGACCATAACTCTGCAGGTTGTTTGCCCGACCATAGCTCTGCAGGTTGTTTGCCCGACCATAACTCTGCAGGTTGTTTGCCCGACCATAACTCTGTAGGTTATTTGCCCGACCATAACTCTGCAGGTTGTTTGCCCGACCATAACTCTGCAGCGCGGCGCTAATGTGACAAGTTCACCAATTTGAGTGACGTTTTATTACGTGCTGGTGAGGTATGACCTGCGCTCAGCACTCCTGTGAGTCATGGACTCATAATAACTTCCAGACAAACTTCCTCATAAAATAATCACTTTTTCCACCTTAAAAAAAAATTTCCAAAAGAAAATAACGAGAAATTTTGAGCACAAGTTTAATGGAAGATTCTTGACATGACTTACGGCCCAAATCTACTTCTCTAAAACTCACTTGTAGAATTTTAATTTCAATTAAGATTTAGTAAAGTTTTAAATTTTAGTGGAGTTTTAGTTTTCTATAACTAGCGTGAAGTTTAAACCATTATCATGGTTTCTACCGAAATTCCAAGTCAGTTCTGATCTCATTTCATTATCTACTTAAATAATTATAACTGCTTACACAATTGTATGTAATATCAAATTTAAATAACGTTTGCATTTTACTACCGAATACCAAAAATACATTTCACTTATTGCAAATGCAAGAGATAACATGAAAGAAGGTGAAAGATAGAAACTAGCTCATGAAGTCGAAATTCTGATAGTTAATACATTTTTATTCCGCTTATTAACATTCATTAGGATACATAAATGACAGCAGCGTCTACACGACGTCACGACAGCAGCGTCTGCACGACGTCACAATATCAGCGTCTGCACGACGTCATGAAAGCAACGTCTGCACGACGTCATTAAATCAAACACGGAAGTAACGAACGAAAATAAAAATAAAAAAGCCTGCAAAAATACCATTCGTTCTGCAGGTCGTAAATTCCAGCGCCTTTGCTTGCAAACCTAATGAAATTCCGGGACCAAATTGTGATGTGCAACAGCAGCAGCAATGATAGCAGTGCAGCTGAAGCAATGATAGCAGTGCAGCTGAAGCAATGATAGCAGTGCAGCTGCGGCAATGATAGCAGTGCAGCTGCAGCAATGATAGCAGTGCAGCTGCTGCAATGATAGCAGTGCAGCTGCTGCAATGATAGCAGTGCAGCTGCAGCAATGATAGCAGTGCATCAGCTGCAGTGATAGCAGTTCAGCTGCTGCAATGACAGCAATGCAGCTGCTTCGGTGATAGCAGTGCAGCTGCAGCAATGATAGCAATGCATCAGCCGCAGTGATAGCAGTGCAGCTGCTGCAGCAATGATAGCAATGCATCAGCTGCAGTGATAGCAGTGCAGCTGCAGTTCAGCTGCTGCAATGACAGCAATGCAGCTGCTTCGGTGATTGAATAAGACTGCAGCAGCGTTAAATGTTAAATTAAATATAAATGATAACAGATATTTTTCCACGTACGGAGCAGCAAACAATCATATGTGTTATTAACACGGCTAACTGATACGAAGTCTCAAGTTTAAAACAATTTTGGTGGTACGTTTCATTTGTAATTATCATGGTTATTATTATTACCTAATTATGCATTTCCAACTGATTATCATTCATTATTCATTCCACATTGCCATTTTATCTGCTAGCATTAATTACCTGCAATGTAATTGGCTAATTGAAATGAAAATTCCTACACATCAACTTGACAGATTTTTTTAATCAACTACAATTTGAGTCAAAACGACTGAAAATAGACAAGGCATAGATATTAATACATATTTACATTGTAAACGATTCAATAAGCTTCATCGGCTACGCCTCTACACTTAAAAATGATTGGTGATAATGTCCGAAGAACAAGACTCTTTCAACATGAAGCAAAAATACTCTTTTTTGCATGACAAACTTGGCGCAAGCGTAATATTGCATCGCGATTTGTTCAGTATCTCAATCTTTTTTGAGTGTAGTGAGTTAGATTAAAAAATTTCGAATCACGCGAAAAAATTGTCTAGCAACGCTTATAGTTCTAATGTGATATAAATTTACGGGTTCTATATATTTTATTTCTATTCCTGTAATTTTTATGATGAGAATGGAGCTGGAAACCGAAAAAACTCATTTAAACTAAAGTGAAATAATAACTTTATATATTTTTTTATTTTAATTCCTATGATTATTTGAGATTTAAGCAAACTAATTACATATACAGCAAAAAAAACATTCTATATCATTTTTTTAGTAACCAACCATCCGCATTCATCCGGATTATCATTCCGGTTGGGATTCTGGTAAGAGAAGAGCGTTATCGGAGGCTTGTTTCTCATCGGCTCGTCGAAGTTAGGATTACATGAAAATTTCGGCCTAAACTATCGCATTATTGATTATATCGATGCTGATCACAGTGCTTTCATTTATGTAATAACTTAAAAAATATTTGAAAATCAAAATATCGTAACGCTAGTATTTGTGATATATATTATCTGTTGTGACATGGGAAATTTGACATGTTTTACATATATCGCATGCAACAACTCATTGGATATCAATGTCAGTAATACAACGTATTTCACTCCAAAGCAAATGTCACAGCAAATGCGTTCGACACTTTAAATTTGAAAATGCACTTCTACAAAAACCATAAGTTAAATTAATTCATTAAATTATTTTCGGATTAAATTTTAATTTTTACGACCTCATTAAAATCAATCTCTCACATCGTAAAGTTAAGAACACTAATTAATTCATAAAATTTACCTGGCGTTGCTTAATATTCTTTTGATCATAATTTTATTTATTATAATTTACCAGAAGTAAATAATGAAAACCTATTCATGGATATACTCTTTCTCCTTCCCAATCATAGATGCAGTTGATGGTATTCCAAATTATGCCTTTGTTATGTCTAGGGGTTTATGGTCACATCAAGCTGCAGTAGGTGCATCAAGAACAGCAGGTGCATCAAGGAACAGCAGGTACATCAGTAGCAGCAGGTGCATCAAGAACAGCAGGCGCATCACGTTGCAGCAGGTGCATCAAGGAACAGCAAGTGCATCAAATAGCAACAGGTGCATCAAGGTGCACATCGAGCAACAGCAGGTGCATCAAGCAGCAACGGGTGCATGAAGTACCAGCGAGTGCATCAAGTACCAGAGGAAGCATAATGTTACAGTGTGCACCATCAAGTATCCAATGTGTGCACCATCAAGTAACATCAAGTGAATCAATTACCAGCAGATGCATCCAGTAAAGTGGCTGTACAGTGAACAGCCTTGGCAAGCATTAATCAAGCGACTGTGCACCATCAAGGGCTCTTATTTATTCAAAGGCTAAGAATTTCAAGCACGATGTTCATCTGAAAACTTCCTCAGTTGCCTGACGCTGGGAGAAATTGACGTAATTTGTTGCAGTAACTCGCAAATGTACACTGTTAGAAAAAACGGTGAAAAAACGGTCCCACTGGCGTTCTAGTGGCCGGTCGCCCCGTGAAAATAAACAGTTTCACCGTTTTTATCAGATGTTTTACGGCTTTCTAGTGTTAAATTATAATAAAAACGGCGACACGGTGTTTTTTTTCACGTGCCGACCGGCCACTGAAACGCCGGAAATACCGTAAACGGTAATTTTTCTAACAGTGTAACGACGGAACGCCTGATCTAACATTGACCATCATCGTGCAGAACGTATTCCACCCACGTAAATTGTTCACAAACTCATGCATTTACAAACACAGCAATTGAGTCATACTGACTCAGTTGTATTGATGTGTGGACTGAAAGACGAAACACCATGTGTCTCCATCATATAAGCTCAGAAATCATCAGACTCGAAGCGGGAGCCATTTTTAATTTACCCGGATAGAAATTGAAGCCGTATTTGCTTCGGCACACTGTCGGCCATTCATCAACAAGGCATAAATTTACATGCTATTTTAATGCATGGTGTTGCCGAGCCTTATGTTTCAGGGCTTGTTTACTGTGGATGGATTTAGTGAGGCTTTATTGCTCATAACTGCGAGGAGTGAAGCAAAGGAATGAAGCTGAGGGTTATAACGGCCTAGAGTTGCTGCGTCACGATCCTAGTAACCTTGGGAATAACGCTGTTTTAATTGTTATGATGATATAACGTTGTTATTATGGTTCCGATTATATTACGTTGTTATAATGGTTATGATGATATAACGTTGTTATAATGGTTCTGATGATATAACGTTGTTATAATGGTTCTGATGATATTACGTTGTTATAATGGCTCTGATGATATAACGTTGTTATAAAGGTTCTGATGATGTAACGTTGTTATAATGGTTCTGATGATATAACGTTGTTATAATGGTTCTGATGATATTACGTTGTTATAATGGTTCTGACCGATGATATAACGTTGTTATAATGGTTCAGACGATGAATAACTATATATTTCCCATGCTGCTCCAAGAGCGATGTTTTCGTTCAAACAAAAGATGTTCAAACTGTTCGTGACCTAGGAACTGCTCTTTGGAATAAGTTAATATAGCAGGCATCAGTTTTTAGTATTTAAAGTTCATTTGATTAACGGTCTTATTAAAATCACTTTCCGATGTGAGAATGTAATTTTTACGACACCATGCATTGACCAAAAGCTTCTATTGGATCCATTAATACGAATTGATTTCCGCTGAATTGACAACGTTTAATTCACGTTGATACAACGTTTAACTAATGTTGATTCGACGAAACAATGCTTAATTCAACGTTGAGACAACGTTTGACTAATAGTTATTTGACGTAACAACGTTTAATTCAACGTTAGATGCCTAGTGGCGCTGCAACTTCTCCACGTCTCGACAGCTCCTGCAGCTCATCAGGCCTGTCTCTTATACACATCTAGATGTGTATAAGAGACAGCCGTAGTGATTATATAATGGTTCTATAACAGTTATATCCGGGGCAACCTAGGTAGACATGCTTTATTG
>NW_025939976.1:87492-131830 GCF_000764305.2 Hyalella azteca
GCACATCAGCACACATGTGGTCTGCACAGCAGCACATCAGCACACATGTGGTCTGCACAGCAGCACATCAGCACACATGTGGTCTGCACAGCAGCACATCAGCACACAGGTGGTCTGCACAGCAGCACATCAGCACACAGGTGGTCTGCACAGCAGCACATCAGCACACAGGTGGTCTGCACAGCTGCACATCAGCACACATGTGGTCTGCACAGCAGCACATCAGCACACATGTGGTCTGCACAGCAGCACATCAGCACACATGTGGTCTGCACAGCAGCACATCAGCACACAGGTGGTCTGCACAGCAGCACATCAGCACACAGGTGGTCTGCACAGCAGCACATCAGCACACAGGTGGTCTGCACAGCAGCACATCAGCACACAGGTGGTCTGCACAGCAGCACATCAGCACACATGTGGTCTGCACAGCAGCACATCAGCACACATGTGGTCTGCACAGCAGCACATCAGCACACATGTGGTCTGCACAGCAGCACATCAGCACACAGGTGGTCTGCACAGCAGCACATCAGCACACAGGTGGTCTGCACAGCAGCACATCAGCACACAGGTGGTCTGCACAGCTGCACATCAGCACACATGTGGTCTGCACAGCAGCACATCAGCACACATGTGGTCTGCACAGCAGCACATCAGCACACATGTGGTCTGCACAGCAGCACATCAGCACACAGGTGGTCTGCACAGCAGCACATCAGCACACAGGTGGTCTGCACAGCAGCACATCAGCACACAGGTGGTCTGCACAGCAGCACATCAGCACACAGGTGGTCTGCACAGCAGCACATCAGCACACAGGTGGTCTGCACAGCAGCACATCAGCACACAGGTGGTCTGCACAGCAGCACATCAGCACACAGGTGGTCTGCACAACAGCACATCAGCACACAGGTGGTCTGCACAGCAGCACATCAACACACAGGTGGTCTGCACAACAGCACATCAGCACACAGTTGGTCTGCACAGCAGCACATCAGCCCACGGGTAGTCTGCACAGCAGCACATTAGTACACAGGTAGTATGCACAGCAGCACATCAGTTCACAGGTGGTCTGTACAGCAGCACATCAGTTCACAGGTGGCCTGCACAGCAGCACATCAGCACCATGTGGTCTGCACAGCGGCACATCAGCACACAGGTGGTCTGCACATCAGCACACGGGTAGTCTGCACAGCAGCACATCAGCACACAGGTGGTCTGCACATCAGCACACGGGTAGTCTGCACAGCAGCACATCAGCACACGGGTAGTCTGCACAGCAGCACATCAGTACACAGGTGATCTGCACAGCAGCACATCAGCACACAGGTGGTCTGCACATCAGCACACGGGTAGTCTGCACAGCAGCACATCAGCACACGGGTAGTCTGCACAGCAGCACATCAGTACACAGGTGATCTGCACAGCAGCACATCAGCACACAGGTGGTCTGCACAGCAGCACACGGGTAGTCTGCACAGCAGCACATCAGCACACGGGTAGTCTGCACAGCAGCACATCAGTACACAGGTGGTCTGCACAGCAGCACATCAGCACACAGGTGGTCTGCACATCAGCACACGGGTAGTCTGCACAGCAGCACATCAGCACACGGGTAGTCTGCACAGCAGCACATCAGTACACAGGTGATCTGCACAGCAGCACATCAGCNCATGTCTGTCACCACGCACGACGTGTGCCCATGTCTGTCACCACGCACGACGTGTGCCCATGTCTGTCACCACGCACGACGTGTGCCCATGTCTGTCACCACGCAAGACGTGTGCCCATGTCTGTCACCACGCACGACGTGTGCCCATGTCTGTCACCACGCACGACATGTGCCCATGTCTGTCACCACGCACAACGTATGCGCATGTCTGTCACCACGAACGACGTGTGCGCACGTCTGGTACAACGGATGCGCATGAAAATCAGATGAAAAATAAATTTAAACCGAGATGAATATTTTTTTTAGAAATTTAATGATCTATCTGCTGAACGTTCATTTGCAGTGAAAATATCCAAATTGTCTTTTGCTAACAATTCTTCCGCCCAAACAGGAATCTTCTGATATTAAAATCAAGGATCAAACAGGAATCTCCAGATATCGTAATAAAGGAACAAAAAGAAATAATCAGATATTGTAATCAAGGTTTATTAAGACGCTCGAGGGCGGAGTTCTTCCGAAGCTGTGAGAAATTATTAATTTCTCACCGATTATTTCTTTAATTTCCAAGCTAAATATTATTTCCAAACAATCTTCCATAATAATAAAGGTAATCTTGAATTATTTATTTCCGACGCAGTGCGGTTGCCTCTTGTCCAGCTTGAGCGGACAAGTCAATGTCCGAGACTGGGCGAACAAGCTCGTCAGATTTCTTAGATTCACATAGCTGTTCCGAGCGGTGGTCGTCACTCTGTGATACTTACGAACTACAGTTTTGTGCCGGCAACTAATCAGTGTCTCCAGAAGCATCATACTCGTCATTCATTAAGTATTTCTAAAACTTCCTATAAACCGGATTCGCTGTCCCTTATTTTGTGCGAATGCCGTGTCATTTTCCTTTTGTTTGGTTTGCATTAACTATGCCTATTTTTGCTCATGTGGAAAGTTGGACACATTTTTTAAGTGTATCATTTTAAGTAAATTTATATCAAATTAATATTTAATACATTAAAAATCTATAGCAAAGTTTAAGTTTATTTCGAATATATATATATATATATATTAAATTTATTTCAATATCTATATCATATATATATCGAAGTTATTAAATGTATGGTTGTTAAATATATACCAAATTAAATAAAATATTTTAAATCGTTTCAGAGTATAATTGAAGTTTATCAAATATCAATAATTCTTTTCTTGCCAGAAATGGGGTCGTGCAATTCACGATGGCAGTTGGCTATACTGTTTCGGAATGTGCAATCCTAATTTAAGTCTTTCATCTTCTTTCAACACGCAGTGAAACCTTTAGCTATTCTTGCCGTCTTTTTCCGTCCAACTTCCTACTCCTCTAACTGATTTCCTCTAAATTTCTCAAACTAAACTCTTCATTCATTCCATTTTCGTAAAGTCATAACACTGGGCATTAAAAACCTCAGGTCAGTTGAAGGATTTTTGAATTAATTTGATCTTTGCTGCTGAAATTGCTGATTATTAATTTTATAGTCAAATCCTGTATGAACCTGACCGAGATTATGTTTGTCTTCTTAGTATCTACGTTCTCAAGTTTCGGGTCCAGTGCTGTCGATGAGCCTTTCCTCCGTGCTACGTTATTCATTATACGTAACGTCTACGTTGTCTAACGTCACGGCTACGTCGCAGCACCTGGGAGACCACATCAGGAGCCCGTTAAACTTTTGCCACGCTCGGAGCAAGCCAAACTTATTTTATTCGTCACTATTGCTTACCAAATCTCACTTCCTCGTAACTGCTACCAGGAGGATGAATAAATAAATAAATGAAAACCTTACAATTCATCTTGGCTATTACTAAGAGCGCCGTTGATGCTTCCAGCCAATTTTACTTCTTTTGAATTCGTTTGATTAAATAAAAATTTGAATCCAAACTCGACTGTGTAAATCCTTACAAAGCAAAGAGTGCAATTGCACCCCTGCTAATTTCGACGAGGTGATTGCATGCCTGCGAGATTTTTTACCCACCTAAATAATATTTTGGCAATAGTCCACTTGGAGAAATGAGCGACTTTGTCCTAATAGCGAGGCATTTTTTGCATTCGTCTGGGTCATCGTGGCGCAGGTAAAAGACGTATCAGTGCTACGTCAGCTCTCTACTCGTGCTGCAGATAAGAAATTATGTGTACCTATTTAGAATAAATGACCCATGCATTTTATTACTGTGAATCAAATGACCCATGCATTTGGATGCGAGGGCTGGCCGCTTGTGTATTCTTAATCGGCCTGGACTTTCATTCTCGGATTTGATAAATTTTACCGACTTTGAGTTTTGCGGACGACCGTGCGAGCGAATGCAAACACTCACGGGATAGGCCGGAGTAAAATGCTCTTCAGATGAAGAAACCAATTGCTCTCCGTTAAATGGAATAAAATTTGAGAGTTCGTTCGAATTAAAAAACAATTGAGCTTGCATAGCAAGCAGTGTCTGGAAGAGCAAACACAATGCACTGCAGTAATATAAACAAAAAAAATTGAACAAATAACCACTTGTGATAAGATCTAACTGCAACTTTGTTTGCAATGAAAAAAAAATAAATTTCAGCGTTCGTGAGAGATGGTAAGATACACTTCATGTGCGATTTGTGGTCTTATGAGATGTCTGACGCCTGCAAGATACTGCTAGCATAACTAGGCAGCCAAAGTGTCCAGGATATTGCTGGTTGAAAAAGGAGCCACGTGGTACAGAGCATTGTTGGAAAGGACAGGTAGCTTATTCAGGTGGATATTTAGAATTTAAAACCAATAAATTAGTCTAATCTTTCGAAACGGGAAAGAACAGATTTTGATTGGCATTGCACTTTATTGCTCACTCATTATTCATAAACTGCATTAATAAGAGGTTTATTTTGCTACGAATAGAGGTAACTATTAACCTAGGCTGGGAAAATTTGTGTAATCAAGTGTATGTTACAGTAATTCCTAGGTAGCCTGAGCTCTGCACGGTGTCCCAAGATACTGTAGGCAAGGATATTGTTGGCACAGACATAGCAATCATGTGGCAGATGATCTGCTAAAACAACCAAGCTAAGGCATTTGTGGCAAGACAGGCTGTCATGAAGCCCAGCTCACAGTTGACAGGAATAAGCAATCACGCGATCTAAATTCTACTAGACACTACATCACAGATACATCCGAGTGTTCTACTGGACACTACCTCACAGATACATCCAGCACCAGTGATGCAGCTGTGCACCAACAGTACTGCGTGGGCTGTACACTGTACAATAAACAATGAACATTCTGCGAATGGTTCTATAGTGAACAGTCAGTTACGGGTACCATTCACTATTCACTTTCTTGGTCTTTTCATTTAGCCTTTTCAACTTCCATGTTCACGTGTGACGTATAGCGTCGAGCTCACTCATGTTTATCCACGATATGGATACATGGCACAGCTCTGAGTGCATATTTTGCACTTTGTCATGAACTACAAATAAATAAAACTGTTCTCTATGCTAGCCTATGCAATTTCATGAGCGAAACAAGTAAAAACGCCTTTGTTTTAATATAATTCGTTTATAAGGAAAAACTGAACGGAGACTCGTGAAATTCAAACAACATTGTTCATTTTTGCTGTTTTATATTTGATACATGGCTACGTTTGGGGGAATTTTCAATTTGAATTATAAAAGTTTTTAATATTATTTGTATTTTAGAAACGACTGAACGGGCACTCGTGGAATTCAAACAATATTTTTGCCGTTGCAAAATTAACAAATTGCAGGGTTTAGGTAAATTTTCGATTTGCATATTAAAATTTAATTATTTTACAAACGACTTCCAGAATTGTTTTCATCATTAGTAATTTGTAAATTTTTCATGATCGTAATTAGCACACAACCCTTCTGTATATAACTGCCTGCAGATACCGTGTATATGGGAACGATTGTTCGATTTCCTCTCGGATTCGGAACTACTTTTATTATTTTAGAAATCTCTTATGCATCAGAATTTTAACCATTTTCTTAATTAATTCTCTTAATTATTCAAAATTGACTAATAAACTTGCTGCAAGATTCGTTTCTGATTACACGTCACCATGTACAGTGTATGTCTGTCACCGCGCACGACGTGTGCCCATGTCTGGCCGCTGGTGTACCTCATCGGCTTTTAGAAGTTCGAACACAATATCTCAAATTAAAATAAGCTCTTCACCTAGCTATTTTTAATGCGCAGCAGTAATATAAACAAAAATGTAACAAATAACACGTATACTTAACTTTTGATGAGATCTAACTGCAATTTTGTTTGCAATAGAAAAGAAAATTTCAGCATTTTTGAGAGATTGCAAGATGCGCTTCACATGCGATTAGTAGTCTTCTTGTGTTATACGTAGATCATTCTGATAGTTTGTATAATTGCTCTTAGTCTATAATCTAAGACCAATAAAATAGCCATAACTGTAGAAACTGGAAAAAAACAGGTTTTTATTGGCATTGCTTTCTATTTCTCACTCATTATTCATAAATTGCATTAGTAAGAGTTTTTTTTTCACTGTTTGTTTTTAATTGCGAATAGAGGTAACCACGAACCTGGGCTGGGGAAATGTGTGTAAACAAATGTATTTTACAGTAATTCCTAGGTAGCCTGAGCTCTGAACGGTGTCCCAAGATACTGTAGGCAAGGATATTGTTGGCAGATACTAGCAAACATATGGCAGATAATCTGCTGCAACCAACAAGCTATGGCAATTGTGGCAAGGCAGGCTGTCATGGATCCCAGCTCACAGTTGACGGGGACCAGCGATCTAAGTTCTACTGGACACTACCTGGCAGATACATACTAGTGTTCTACTGGACACTACCTCACAGATACATACGAGTGTTCTACTGGACACTACCACACAGATACATACGAGTGTTCTACTGGACACTACCACACAGATACATCCGAGTGTTCTACTGGACACTACCTCACAGATACATCCGAGTGTTCTACTGGACACTACCTCACAGATACATCCGTGTGTTCTACTGGACACTACCTCACAGATACATCCGTGTGTTCTACTGGACACTACCTCACAGATACATTCTGGGAATCGCTGGACACTGCCCGGCAGTGACCTGTCTCTGGACATTACTGGTCTTTGCCAGGCAGACACTCGACACAATTGCCGGGACACTGCGTGGCAAAAACCTGTCTCTGTACTTTGCTAGACTTTGCCAGGGAGACCTATGTCGCAATCGCTTGCCAGGTCCTGGAATGAGTTTGACATTCCCGGCCCGCGCCTGGAATGTTCCTGACGCTGGGAATTCAGCGCGGATGGAAATTTCACCTAATTTCCCTTCCTAATTTCCAGACACGATGTCCAGCGTTCATAGTAGCATCGCATGTCGCTTATAGAGTGAACAATCATCCGCCAATTTGTATTTCCGACAAAATTTCACCATAGAAATTTAGAATAAACTTTGAAATGAAAACCGATGTATTAAAAAATCATCGATTAACTTACGATCAAAATATTTATCAAAATCTTGAGTACTTAGAGAATCTGCAGTATATACGCGACCACTCTAACACTTGGAACGTAACTGAACTACGGATACTGAACGAACCGAGAACGATCTTAAAACTTACCACGCGTGATTATTTTTCAGCCCTTTTGATCCCAGGGTTTTTTTGTCGATCGCTTACAAGGACGAAATTTGTAAATTTATGCGTAAAATCGTTTACGTTTATACGTACGGTTATACGTAAAAGCGTTCAGGTTATACGTAAAATCGTTCAGATATTCGATTATATTCTTGAAATATTCTGTGCGTCAGTTGTAAAGTACCCATTTGTCTACCATAGAATCATGGACCAAAAATTATGTCTTAAAATTTGTGAATATGTTCTAACTTGTATATATGAGAAGAAAGTTCTTTTTTCTTGAAGCCTAACCATAATCCACGTATCTAGGATACTGCTACAACAATGCAGAGCAACTACTCTGAACTGGCATTCATCTTTCGACTTAACATACAAAAACAAATATTTTTTTCTTTGTTTGTTTTTGTAAGATGAAAAAATTTGGCAGGCATTCTAAGGAAGATTGGCGAATTTTTTCTATCCATATCCTTCGTATGTGGGAGGCGAATATTTCACCTTATTGGCATACCCAACACTCAGAAAAAGTAATGGGCCTCATTGTCCAATTACTAACACACTTTCTTACCCAAGCACGAGCCGAGAGCTGACGTAGCACTGATGTACTTCTATGCCGGTCAAGATACAAATAACGCACAGACATGCGGTAAACTGCGTTAGACGCGCTTTTTCAGCAGCTACAAAATGAGTCAAGAAAACGGTAAAGCCAAAATTTCCGATTTTTAGAGTAGCCGGTCCCCTTAAAACTTACCACGCGTGATTATTTTTCAGCCCTTTTGATCCCCGGGATTTTTCGTCGATCGCTTACAAAGGACGAAATTTGTAAGGTTATACGTAAAATCGTTTACGGTTATATGTAACATCGTTCAAATATTCATGTATATTCTTGAAATCTTCTGTGCTTCAGTTGCGGCGAAGTGCCAATTTGTGAAAAAATTTGATATTCGTTAAGTTCACCATAGAATCATGAACAAAAAATTATGTCTTAAAATATGTGAAATTGTTATAACTCGTAAATATAAGATGGAAGTTATTTTTTCTTGAAGCTTAACCATAATTCACGTATCTAGAATACTGCTATAACAATCCTGGGGCCATACTTTCAAAACTCGCTAAGTGAACGTAAGTACTTACGCTCTATTTTCTTGTCTATGATTGGTGGATTTTGCTTGAAAGGCCGTCAATGATTGGCTGCTGAACTTACGATCTCTTAACTTTTTTTGAAAGTATAGGCCCAGAGCAACTACCTTGAACTGGCATTCATCTTTCGGCTTAATATACAAAAACATTAAAAAAAATTGGCAGGCAATTAAGGAAGATTGGCAAATTTTTCATATCCACATCCTTCGTATGTATAGGAGGCGAATTTTTCACTTCATCAGCATACCCAACACTCAGAAAGAGTAATGGACCTCATTGTCCAATTACTAACACACTTTCTTACCCAAGCACGAGCCGAGAGCTGACGTAGCACTGATGTACTTCTATGCCGGTCAAGATACAAATCTATACAAGGACCAAAGGTGCTTAGCAATATTTTGATAATATTCGAACAGCAGCCATTTATGTTTAAACCTGCTCTGAATCTAAACTCAGCATGCCCCGAATATATTTTTTGCCAGTCCAATATTTACCCTAAGTCTGCCCCGTATATTACTATCAGTCTGCTCCGAATCTAACTTTAACCTGCTCCAAATCTACGCTCAGCCTTCCCCGTAACTACCATCAGCCTTCCCTCAATATGCCCTTGGTCTGCTTGGATCTACCCTAAGCTTGTCTCACATCTACCCTTAGTCTGCCTCGTATCTACCCTAAGTCTGCCCCGAATCGACCATCAACCTGCCCCAAATCTACCTTTAGTCTGCCCCTAATCTCGATAAGTCTGCCCGAATTCCGTATTATTTTCATCATCACGCCGCCATTGCTGAGCCTTTAATTACCCTGGACGTAGTTTTTACCCCGGCAACTCCGGTAAAGTTAGAGCAATTAAGCGAGACTGTGCCGCGTTTTGCTTCAAATATTCTCGTCTGCAATTCAAATTAAATAACTTTTGTGGCACCTCTGCGACGTCGTCTCGGCAATTTATGAAGCGTTGCAGCCTCAAGTATTTTGTTATGTATTTTTATCACCTTAAACCGCGAACAAATCCTTTGACTATCATACAGGTAGATTATGTTGTTAATTAGTCCCATAGCTTAGATTGCTACCGTACCACACTCGCCTGTCTGCAATTAAATGTTTCTGGAATGATTCATTATTGTAATGATACTTATACTTCAATACTGTTATATGCTATATACTTCCTACTATTAAACTCGTTATACTTCATTCATATTATATTTCTTTACTTTGTTATTTTTATATTCTTTATACTTCATAAATATTATGTCGCTTATACTTCTTCATTTTAATATTCCCGGGATTATTTATTTCTCACAATAAATATGCAACGCGTACAATTGGTCAAAATGTGTAGAATATTTAGACTATGGCTAGAATAATCTGACGTTGAATCCATAGTGAATTGAACAATTTTTCGTTTACCCACGTAAGTTACAAGTATTAAACTTCATTGGCTTGTTAGGAATTATTCAAAAAATGTATCCCCACTATAATAATAATAATTATCACATTAATCGAAAATTTAGCCATAGGATTTCTAATTACTGAGGAAACAGTAAGCCATAACTCACTGGATGCTAACAAATGAATGCATGACGCGGGACGGCTGATTGAGCACAACACGACGAAATTAACAGGTGTTGCACCTGCAACAGGTGTTGCACCTGCAGCAGGTGTTGCACCTGCAACAGGTGTTGCACCTGCAGCAGGTGTTGCACCTGCAGCAGGTGTTGCACCTGCAACAGGTGTTGCACCTGCAGCAGGTGTTGCACCTGCAGCAGGTGTTGCACCTGCAGCAGGTGTTGCACCTGCAGCAGGTGTTGCACCTGCAACGTTCTTAACGCAGCCGCTAATTGTTCTGTGATTATTCAATCGTTCACTGTAGCAATCTGAACAATCGTGTATCGATATGCACCATCGTGTGATCTATAAAATCGTATAGCAGTCAACACAAGCGTGTGCAATCTGCAGAATCGTGTGCAATCTGCATAATCAAATAGCAATCTGCAGAATCGTGTGCAATCGGCATATAATCAAGTAGCAATCTGCAGAATCGTGTGCAATCGTCATATAATCAAGTAGCAATCTGCAGAATCGTGTGCAATCGGCATAATCAAGTAGCAATCTGCATAATCGTGTGCAATCGGCAAAATCGTGTCGCAGTCGACACAAGCGTGTGACAATCAACTGAATCGCGCGGCAATCAGTACAATTGTATAGCAATATGCGCACTTATGTAGCAGTCTCCACAATTATTATTAATAGGAGTTTTTTTAAGTGTAGTTATCGAAATTAGGCGCCTAACCTCAGCAAATTTATTTTTATTTCCACTAAGGCATCGACTAAGGCATTTTCCATGTTGAAAAGCTTGTTAAATTAAAAATACGTTCGAGCAATAAATGAAAAATACGTTCGAGCAATAAAATCCAGATATATTAGGACTGTTTTATTTGGATTTTAATTTAGTGTCGTGTATCAGAAAAATGAAAACAAATAGGATGAAGTTTATATAAAAAATGAAGTTTACTTTAATTAATAGAGTATTAATTGCATTCCAACGATACCGGCAAAGGCAGCTTAAACTGCCAAAAAATTATGTTGATTTAGTGAGCCAATTAACAATTTTTTTCTTAAACTCATTACCAAGTCCCGTTGACGAACATGTATGAATAAAAGTCTTCTTGATAACTCATTTACTCTTGTCAAAAGAGCACATTTATCGGTGCTGTGAACTCAACTGTGCTCATTATCTCGAGGTTAACATGAAATTTTATGATCAAAATTCTTCGGCTGACGACCTGGTCAAATCTCAACGCCTTCGTAATGACACGTCGCGACTGGTGTTAGTGTCATCCGCTCCTCGAACGCTCGTTGCGGAGTCCAGCATCTCTGGCCTACGAGCAGAGAGCTAGACACTGATAGAGCTCATTATAACTGATAGGTAACAAGTGGGTATAATATCGGCTCCATTTACCTCATTTTCTTTGGGTAAGAATCTTTCCCCAATGCTTTCGATCACTGCCATCAGGTCGATAACCTTCCATGGAAAGAATTGACATAACCTTGGTGTGCGCTTGCAACCTGGAAGTGGTATCTCGTATTATATTGTAGCATCTTATGCGAGCAAAAATGATCGAGTTCTTGCTACATTAAAATTCTATCTGGCAATGACATTGTGAGTTTTGGTATAAATGGTGAGATATTCAGTTAAATTTGCCTTTTTAGCGCATTTTATCATTTATGGAAAAATGGCGCTATTGTGCTCGTCATGTCCGTCTGTCTGTCCGTCTGTCCGTCCGTCTGTCTGTCCGTCCGTGACTATCACGTTCTCGTCGATTTTGAGAAAATATGCTCTCTATCATTCACAGCAGTGAGTACTGAGTTATATACATTGTATACAGGAGCATTCCCTTAGCTGATTTGTATACAGGGATGTAAATACCTGGACCCGCGCTCATTAGAGGCATGAAGAGCAGCGACAGCAACGATTATCTTTATTCCGACAATGGGAACCCCTGATTGGAGCCGAAGTTAATGCCAGTTATTAATCAGTTTTTATATCACTAGCCAATATGAAGTAAATGTATGGATCCGGAAAAGCAGTTGACAGCAGCAGAGTGACGGTCGTCATAAAATCGAAAAGCGAAGCCAATGCGAACTGCGAGCAAGTTATTGATAATTCCTCTCTCGCGCAGTTTGGATTAAAAGATTTTCAATACCGCTCACAATAATGGCACTTCACTCGCAGGAAATTATCCTTTTAAGCTTTCAAATGAAGCCTTATTTCTCTGAACGTCAATCACGTTATGGTAATTGCTGGATGGTAATGAAAAGCTTATGCTTAAGAGCATTAGCTCGCAATGCAGGCATTATTACCAATATTAAGCTCTATAATTAATACTTCATTAATATTCACCCGGCAGCTTCTCCTTAATGGCGGTCGCTAAAGTCCTAAACTCAGAGCCTGCGAGGGCGGAATTGCAACGCTTGCTGCTTAGCTGGCATCAAGCTGTGACACTCACGCTGGTGTGAAGCTATTGCGTGCATGCTTGCGTGATGCCATCTTATGCATGCTTGCTTGAAGCAATGGTGTGATTGGTTGTTTTATGCTACGGTGCATGCTTGCGTGAAGCTGCGGTGTGCATGCTTGCGTGATGCTATGGTATGTATGCTTGCGTGAAGCTGCGGTGTGTAAAGTGCATGCTTGACAGATGCTGCGGTGCACATGATTGCGTGAAGCATACGGTGTACTATGTGCATGCCTGCGTGAAGCTACGGTGTACATGATTGCGTGAAGCTATGGAGTGCACCCTTGCGTGAAGCTACGGTGTTTAATGTGCATGCTTGCATGAAGCTACGGTGTACATGATTGCGTGAAGCTAAGGTGTGCATGCTTGCGTAAAGCTACGGTATTTAATGTGCATGCTTGCATGAAGCTACGGTGCACATGATTGCGTGAAGCTATGGAGTGCACCCTTGCGTAAAGCTACGATGTTTAATGTACATGCTTGCGTGAAGCTACAGTGTACATGGTTGCGTGAAGCAACGGTGTTTAATGCACATGCTTGCGTGAAGCTAAGGATGCTACGATACGAGTCAATAGAATTAGGCTACAGAATTCTCACTTATATCGAGTAATAGGCAAAGAAAGAAGGTAGAAATAACATAATTTAGAGTTCGAGCATCCTACGATACGTGATGCTACGGCATACAAGCTGCCTTCAAGAATCAACAAAATTACATGTGACTTCTGCTTTATTGATGCTCAGATGACACATTCAAAACTCGGAATTAGACCCTATAACGTAACCACATACGCTAAAACGAGCGTAAACTACAAATAAAGTTGACTAGAAAATTCAAAACATATTTCAAAGTTTTGCTTTCCAAAATACTCTTTTTCATAATATCCCGAATTGGAAGTATATACATACGTATTAAGTTATGAATAATTTTTAATTACAACATAGCAATTGGGCATGAAGCAATTAGCGCTCGATCATGTCATCCAAACAGAGTCAGTAATTCAGAGGCATTCAAGTGTGCATGTAGATTCATGTATAATCATGTATTCAAGCTGTATGCTACAGTTGTTCTTAGCAACTTAGCGTTCCTCTTAGCTGAAACAGCTTCGATTACGAGTTGATATCAGGTTGGTACGTTGTTCAAATATTATCAAACATGGAGATTTTTTCGTCGAAAAAAGACCAGAACTCGTTAGACGCTATACTACAGTAATTCCACATTGAAATGCGAGTAATATTCATTTACGAAAGTTGGTTATTGGTTGAATTTTGTCATCTTTTCAACTTCTATAGTTCGACCAAATCCTGGTTGTTGATGTAAAGCTAAATTTCAACGTTTCACATCAACGTTTGAAAATGCTTGAAAATCGTCACCACGGACAATATCAGTTCTTAAACCTATTGACTTGCAGTTGAATTTCAACTTTGTTTTGAAATATAACTGCATCAAAGTTTAATTTGAGCTGTATAAAGCGTTCACTGCATATCGGCTCGGCCTAAACCATATAGAAGACTGATGATAAAATACTTGTTACGAGAATATTTATTCCTTGTGATAAACCAGTCCTTCAATTCTGAATTTTCTCCTAACAAGATCTTATAAAATGTAACTTCTAAAAGACTTTATATTCTACGATAGTGAATAGACACGTTAGAATTTTGATCTTGTTACGTTTTCTCAAACCTTTTCCCGAACAATGAATCATAAACTCCCTACAGTCAAATTCTATGTGAATTTTTTAACAGCAAATCAGTGCAAGGTGATCTCAATGATGGAGTGAAGGTCAACACGACGATGCAAGAACAATTTTGTACACATTTCCATTCCAAACCACTATTCACCATGATTCCACTGTTGTGAACGGAGGATGTATCAACGTTAATTCATTCAATGAATACTTGCTGGGTTGAACAGCTGATTCAAACAAAGAATGGTTAATCCTTGACGATGTGATCGACCGAGATTGCACCAGCAACAAAACAAAAAACCTTTATGTTTCTTTGAATTCAATGCGTTTTAAATCATACGAAATGAGCACAAATATTGATTTTAAAAAATCTATAATAATACACTAGGAAACGATCACTGCTAATGAAGTTAGAAAAACATACAAAATTTACTCCTTATATGAGTAAGCCATTCCCGTACAACTATACACTTTTAGCTAGCAGTTTACGCTGCCCACGTACTCTCGTTTACGCGGCCCGTTTGGCCTTTTTAGCGCATTTTCGCATTAACGGGAAAAAGGCGCTAATGTGCTCGTCATGTCCGTCCGTCCGTCTGTCGGTCTGTCCTTATACCAGCCTGTCCGTCCGTGACTTCACGTTTTCGTCGACGAGAAAATGCGCTCTGTCACTCACTGCAGTGAGTACTGAGTTATATTTTTTTTACGTTTTACACAATAAAAATGTTGTCTAAGTCGCATTCGTTACAGTCGTATTTCAATGGGATTGTAAAATTACACGTGTGGCGTGGCGATGGTAGGTCGAGAGGCAATTAGAAGCTGAGCAACGTCTGCCGGAACAGTTTTATAGCTTCCTACTCAGCGTTGTTAAGTCGCACTTCCTGAGCTACAAAGTAAAGCCCTGGTTAGATTAATGAGTTAATCGTCCCTGACATGAGAATCCATTGAATAGGAATTGTTCAGAGATTCTTGAAAGTACTCCCTAGATAACAATTTCCTCCTGAGTATGAGAGTTAAATACAGAATTAGGTCACCTCTAACGATAATTTAGGTCATGCATTCTGAATGCTTCCTCATCTTGTCTGACCAGCCTGACACGACTGCATTACCATGAATTAAACGAAGCTAAAACAGAAGTAGCTTAATGAATGCACATCAAAGCCGAAAGCCAGCGCTAATTTCAACGTAATTTATTCAGGTGCAGACTAGTGAAGAAAGTGCCTGTTATTATGCTCTAAATAACCTTCTGAGTAACGTGGTGTGTGGAGAGCTCAGTTGAGCACGTAATTGGTGAGAAGACATTCAAAAAGAAAGAATGTTTTACAGACTTTGAGTTAGATTAAGTGATACATGTTTGTCTAGCTATAACGATGTGAAGTTAAATTACCGCACAGACAGCAAAAAATAACTACTGTACCTGCTATTATTTGCAGAACAAGGCAAGGGGTAATTGTCACTAAACAGTTCGGTTGCTCTCTTTCTCTGTTTTTCATTTTTAAATGTTCTTTTAAATTTAGTATAGTGAAATACGAAAGGATTGCGAAAGGATTATTGCTGCTGTTAAGTAAGAGGGGAGTTTTTGGGTGTTATTTCCATGGATCGTGAATGTAAAATATGTGATTCAATGTAAATAACTTATGTACATTCAAGATTTGAACGAAAAAAAAAAATCTGACTTCAGCTGGCAATGAGTCTGAAGTTTAATTATTTGTATTGTGTTGGATTTAAGAAGATGTGAACTTCAGTTCTGATCAGTGCTTGTGTTGTTTACTGGCAAACTGATTGTTGCAATAAATAAATTATAAATGACGACTATAATAATTAAGTGACGTTTCTCAGTGACCCAAAAATTATGTTGGCTGAACTATACATGATGCAGTCCCGGTGTGTACTTATAGAGATGTGTTATAGAGCGAGAGTTTTTGTTGTGTTACACGAATTTTTGTATATTTATTAGAAGTTTAGGGAGCGGGGATTCTCTGGACGAATTTACCGAGAGGTCACGAGTGATATAGCATTTATAGGCTGACCATTTGATCGCTGGCGCCCGTGGCCTCGGTAAGCAAATGTGTTCAGAGTTCATGTGAATTATATCTGAGTGTTGAAAGTTCAATGTTTTCTTCGCTCTGGCGGTTAGAGACGTAATGAGGTATTCTGTTTACCTCAGGCTGGAGGGTTTCTGATGTGGCGTCAGCTCCTGTGATTCGTCTGGATACTCCCAGTCAGTTACTACAAATGTGACGGTTAGCGAAATTCAGCACACACCGCTGTGTGGAGACTGACGCCTTGAATGTTTTACCTGGATTGGAAACCAGTTCGGAAAAACTGGCCTTCGGTTCCTGCGTAATTCCTGCGTCCTTCTGTTCCAGCGTGTTTCCTTCTGTTCCAAATCCGGTAGGCCAGACCTCATTCAGTCGTGCCTTTACCGCATCTATTGGAATACTTAGTCAAGCTATTTACTGGGACTACCGAGAAGCTCGTGAAAGCTCAACCACCATATACTTTCGTCTGAACCGTGGCATCGCGCTCCAGGTGCAGGGTCTGTGCCACCCGGGATCCATGTTGCGAGTACATTTCCGGCTTTGTTCTGTTTTTATGATTGCCCATTGGTTGATTCTTAAATAAAAATATTTTTAGAGTATCTAGTGTTCAATAAAAAGTGTCACTTATATCTCCGCGTCGTCAGGTTGCTGAGGCTTAAGATATCTGGTGTTTCCGCTTGACGCGTTTGCGCTGTTAGCAAGGCTAGTAGCTGTTAAGTGTTATTTTTAAGATTTCTCATGAATTTAATGCCATTATCCGCTCCCGCAATATTAGCGTCTCTTCCTCGGGGACATTGTGTGATTGCGCCACCATGTCTAATTTATATCATTGAGTGTTGTGCGCTCTCCCGTAACAAAATGATGTTGACAACATTTATTTCATGATATACGCTCAAAAGTTGGACTTGGACAAGAAAGTAAATTGCATGGGAGCTTTTGCCTTCGCTTCGCTTTTGCCAAGGGCCCTTCTTTCTGATGAATTCCTGGCTATAAATTACATGGAAACTCATGTTCGGAGCTTGCTTAATGCTTAGGGTCATTGATCTTTATAAGAAAAACTTTGATTAGAATACAAAATTTTCCAACCTCGCAATGTATATTTCCCCTTTAAAAGCGATCACCTTGACAAGAAGCACTCGTATGTAGAGAGCTTGCTGAGTTTGCTTGCACAGCGGAGGGCATGAATTTGTTATTGAATGCATCAAGACCGTTGGCGCATCTTCATGTATAAGGAAAATATGTTCCAGATCTCCTGAATGAACTTTCTTTTCTGAAAGAAATATATTTCAAGAAAAAGTTCAAAAATTCCAACACATTCTGTTGTCAGCCAGATCTCCCGAATGAACTTTCTTATCTGAAGGAAATATATTTTAAGAAAAAGTTTAACAATTCCAACACATTCCGTTGTAAGGCCAGAGTGATGTTGAATGCTAAAGGTTTCCCATCGACAGTGATAATGTTCAAACGGCTGTATTGTTTGAATAGTTAGTTTATTTCAAAGCTGGTTGTGATTAAATCGTCATCAATAAAATAAAAGTCAATGTAGCTAATAAATCAGGGTAACGATAAAAAAATGAATGGGATGCTGCCGAATAATTGTTTCAGGAATGCTAAAGTTATATCTTGTTTAGACTTAGATATGTCGTCTCAATAAATTATCTAGCAGAAAACACCTTATTCACAGAAAAAATTATCTAAACTAATGACCAAATAGTTCCAGCATGCAGCGTCATTTCAACAGTCTGCCTCACTTCTCTTAGTTTGCCATCAAGATATCGGGTCATTAGTTAACTGAAAAGCTCACTCACCAGCTCCTCACCTCACCTGATAATACGTCATACCTGCAAAAAAAGCGTAGTTTATGGTGAACATTGGTCTTATTTCGCTCTAAATGTAGCAACCTTATTTATTTCACAGAGCAGACCAGATATATCAGCAAAAGAATATCTTCTACCCGTTGAGGAAATTTTTTCTAGGTAGAGACATCATGAAATTTGTTTGTTATGTACCACTAGACAGCATGCAACGATATATTCATATCATCAAGCTACGCGATCTCGCTGCAGACGACACACAAACATGAAGCACTCTTCCACAGAACCAACACTCAGAGCAATAAGAGAGGTTGTGTCTAAATACCGATGCACTCTATGTCCTTAAGTGGATCATCCTGACCTAGTTTGGCCGGAAAAAGAACGCATTAGTGGTACGTTCGCTCTCTGCTGTGTGCTGTGGTTATGAGACAGTATGTTGATATGTGAGCAGTATATGACCCATTCTTTTTAGCGCATTTTCTCATTTATTGGAAAAATGCCCTATTGTGCTCGTCATGTCCGTCCGTCCGTCAGTCCGTCCGTCCGTGACTTCACGTTTTCGTTGACGAGAAAACGCGCTCTCTGTCATGCACTCACTGCAGTGAGTACTGAGTTTTATTTTTTCAGAGTGGCTGACACGTGGCACAGACACCTTGTTCCAGTATCAAAGCCCAGCTCCAGAGATTTTTCTTCCCTCTTTTAAACAAAAACCGCAACTCAAGCGCAACTTTATAGGCAACTCCTAAATTGGTCATCCGAGGCGCCGTGTCTCCTGATTCAATTAAATCTCCGCTGCGAAAAAAATTCTTTAGACGCGGCACTTTACTCCGCACTCACGCGTCGCGCATTCCTGCTTTCACCGAACTGGAGGGCAAGCGTGTCTCAGATTTCGCGTGTATATTAACATGGCGTTTGCTGAATGACTTCAATGTAAAAAAGCATTTCTGACGTATAAATATAATTGTATTTATATTATTATGGCGTTTGCTGAATGAGTTTAATGTAAAATACTGTTTCTGATGTATAAATATAATTGTATTTATATTAGTATGGAGTTCACTGAATAATTTTAATGTAAAATACTGTTTCTGATGTATAAATATAATTGTTTATATATTAGCATGGCGTTTACTGAAAACTTGAATGCAAAATACTGTTTCTGACGTATAAATATAATCGTATTTATATTACTATGACTTTTTCTGAATAACTTTAATGTAATATACTGTTTCTGATGTATAAATATAATTGTTTATATATTGGTATGACATTTACTGAATTACTTTAATTTAAAATTCTGTTTCTCAGGTATAAATATAATTGTATATGCTTTAGGTGTATTATTACACTACAAAGTACAGTATTAATACGTGTTAGTAATAATTTAATACATTACATTGCTTTGCGCGTCATGAGGTACGAAAATAATCGACTATGTCAGCGCTCTACATTGTACGTCAGTCTCCCTTGAAGGCCCGCGCGTTCGATCATCTCGTGTACACAAGGGGCCAGAATATCCCTTTGTCCCTTGACGGCGAACGTGAAAATTAAAGATAAAAAGCGTGCAGAACATGACCTCAAATTGATGATCCTGCCACCGGCTATTGTTGCTACCCAAAACGGATAGGACGACGTATGAACCTTTCGTTACTGTATTAATTAATTGATGTTTTAATTGACTTAAGTATAAATATCTTATGATGTTTGAAAATATTCTTTGAAAAAGTAGTTATAAAGAAAAAATATCTGATTGCTATCCCTCGCACGATTTTCACGCCCGAGAAACTTTGTGAAAGTTTTTACCCGGAGTGACTGGGCCAAAAATATTTATGATCCATCGAGATGTTATGGAACTCATGGGGAGCCGATTGACGTCTGAAGGAAATTATATTCATTGATATCTGTTAAACAAATTCGTTCGAAACCCAATTAAAAAATTTGCAATACACTAAAATATGGAAATTATATATTTGAATTCATGAAAAGCGTTGACATTTCTATCTGAAATGTCTTCCAGTTGACCAAAGTCCAGATTGTGAAAATTACAACTTTATTTTCACTTCATGGTTATTATATAGAAGCAGTGTAACGGTTTGGTTATTACCAATATATTCAATAACATCGCATTAATTGCGAGCAAATAAAAGCATTTGGTATTATTTGAGCGCCGATTATTTTCGCCCGACGTATGTTATCGTGAATGAAGCATCAGCAAATGAAAAGTTAATTTGCTTTCTAGTTCAGCCTATGTTTTCCATGCCACCCAAATAATAATTTTTTAATTCACTCTCAAATGTTGACAATAATACTAAGCCCATTGTGCACGGTCGCTTGGAGAGCTCATTGTCTTTACCAATTGTCATTGCTGGAGTTGAATATCAATTTATATAACTAGTAAACTTTTGACACAAGTCTTCATAGCAGTAAATAGGATTAAAAATTTATAATCATTTTTAATTGGTAAATGAGATTACGAGCTCGTCTTTCAATTAACGTGGGATGTGAAAAATAAAATTTCGGCGGTTGATATCACTCAGAATAACAAATTAATCATTTTTTGGAAAGCATTTAACAATTTCGAAAAATTTATTCACCTCATTCAAGCGAATACTTCAATTTTCATTTAGCTTCCAAGTAGGTTCTAATATGGAAGCCTTCCAATCTTCTCGCTCTCCGCATATCCAGTCGCTTTCACCGCTAAAATATTAATCTGTCGAGGATGATGGTTCAAATCATCACTCTAGGATGATGGTTCAAATCATCACTCAAGGATGATGGTTCAAATCATCACTCAAGGATGATGGTTCAAATAATCACTCGAGGATGATGGTTCAAATCATCACTCAAGGATGATGGTTCAAATCATCACTCAAGGATGATGGTTCAAATCATCACTCTAGGATGATGGTTCAAATCATCACTCTAGGATGATGGTTCAAATCATCACTCTAGGATGATGGTTCAAATCGCCACTCTAGGATGATGGTTCAAATCATCACTCAACGATGATGGTTCAAATCATCGTTAAGCTCTGGCTTTGAATGTCGATAGGCTCGCTAGAGTGAATGCAGTGATTTTATAACTTATTAGGTGTGATTTTTTCAATTAAATGATTTAACAAATGTCGGGCGCGTTTGATACTTGAATTAAAATTCACTGGTTTGTCAGAGTTAAGCGTGTTTTTCTTTAGGGAATCTTGCAAGAAGAAATGTTTAAAAATCTAAAAAGTTTTGATTGAAAATCACTCCCATTAAGCAAATTTTTCGTTATTAGGTACGTTGATTAACTGCAGAAGAAACTAGAGGAAGATCTAAATTACAAAAGAACACAATTCAAAAATAATATTACATCGGTCAACTAATATGGCCGAATTCCGCGTATCCCTTATACCCGAATTAAACATTATCCAAGAAATGAGATGAGTTTCTGTCTAACGTGGGATGAGAAAAAACGACATCCTGCAAAACCTAAATTCTCGACAAATCCAGATCTATTTATCAAAAGCCTTTCATCTCTGTTCTTTGTCGCTGTTCGAATTGATATAATTTAAACATCTTCAATACCTAACTTAGAAAAATGAGTGATAATTTTTCCAAATGCCGATGCGCTTTTTGCAGTTGTGTTGGTCAATCCTACCCAGTTTGGCCAGTCATAACCGCGTAACAGAGCGTCCACTTTATTCTGGCGCTGTGGTTAAAAAAGTTTGTCACTATTAGGACAATATAACACACTTATTTTTCTGAGTATACGTGTACTGGGTACAGAAGTAAGTTTAATTCAATTCACCAAAATTTCAATCTTTAATGCTTCTTCTATCTTGAAAATGAATGTTTGTAGCATTCGAAACGTCGTTAATAAACAAAAACTACTTCCTGAAACTTGCCTTTCAATCTACCGCCATCTGAAAAATTGTTCCACTCACTGATAATTTAAATCAACGAATTCTCTGGTCATCAATCGCACGTGTATAAACAAGTAAATTCTGCCATCTAATACTAATTTGTATACGGAATACTGCACAACTGATATGGAAAATATATCGTGTATCCTATTTCTAGCATCGTTTTCTATTTTGCCACTACGAAAATTTAGGTTGTAGCTCACGCCTGAAAGGAAAAACTTTTCAGATTATATACGTATACGTATCAATGGCGGATACGTATCTCGTATACGTATTATTCGTATACGTAGTCAGTGATACGTATCTCGAATCACTCTCTTTCAGCCCCACCTTGCTCCTATCAGCCGTCTCATTAACCGGTTCTTCCTACCCCTTTTCCCTACACCTTCTCTCTTCTCTTACCGTACTGGCATCCCACATATATTCGTAAATTATATATATTATTTTACTTGTTTACTGGCATTAAAGTTAACATTTCGCTTCCTACTAAACTCTCAATTTCCACTTGCAATACTGGATTGCTATATAAGAATATAAGTTTCAGTTTCGAATATCTGACAATATTAATATACATAAACAGCTTTGGAATTTGCTTCACACACTTTTTTCAACGAAAGGAACAAATATACATTTATTTATTTCACTTATTCAATCTGAATTAATTTACACTCTAATTTATCCTAAATNGGATGATGTGAACCAACAAGTGCAGATATCGGGATGATGTGAACCAACAAGTGCAGATATCGGGATGATGTGAACCAACAAGTGCAGATATCGGGGTGATGTGAGAATGAAAATAAATAACCTAATTGGAATATAATGGGTGAACTTGAATAAACTTAAATTCTTGATAATAGTATGGAATAATCAATGGAATGCAGCAAAAGACGATGAAATTCAATGATTTTCAATTTAATATAGTGGAATACAAAGAAATATCGTATTATTTCAAATTTCACTTTTCAATTTCGCTCGTTCGCTCGTTGCGTGAACAGAATATATTTTGATATAATGTAGTAACCGTTTTTTCAATGGAATTGTTCGAGATTACATTACGAGATTTCAATGGAATTTCGCTGATTATATGCATGTACATTAAATGTTTCATTCATAGCCTTATAGCCCGGAGAGGTATATTAATTACATTCAAATGATTAATTATCGGGAGAACGCATTCTACCTTCTGCAAGGTTTCAATAGAAATAAATTGGAATGTATTAAGGAATCGAGTCTTCTTAATAAATATTTAAAACCTGAATGCATTGTCATTTCATATCGATTATTTAGAGCTTAAATAAGTATTATTGTATAAGCCACTTTTTTATCAATTGTAACTTAAAAGATTATAAAATACAGACAAAATTCAATTTAATGTTTATTCCTCAGTTCGAGTATTAATCCTACATAGCTGGTGTCAGAATAAAATCATTGCAATATTATCACAAAAGAAAATATGTATCGCAACTTTGCACCACTCCAAATATCTCCGAACATGCGTCCAAAATATAAAAATTCAGTTGCAATTAAATTAAACTTCAGAGGGTGCTTTCAAAATTGTAGCATTTTTAATCGATAAAAATTTTATAGAAGTCATTAATGGACAGTGTTGAGTGTTTGGTAGCTTGGAGCTCAATAACTCGATTCAAAATACATACATTGAGATGAAAAGCAAAATAATAAGAAAATAATTTTTGTTTCTGTACTGCTAGAGATTTCTCTGTACTGTAGTTCATGGAGGACGCTTGCTGTCTTGAGAGGTTAGAGGTGGCAACGCTCCATGTTGCTTTTAGAAGTGAATAAATGAGCTTATGTAACCTAATGGGAAATTCCTTGCAAGCTCCCAGTGCAACGGTTATGTTGCGACCAAGTAAAAGCTTTGAGCGGCTCACGTTTTAATGCCCAGAAGATATTAATATGATGTTTTTTGTCATGCTTGTCGACTGTCGACCGAGTAAATTAAAAATCATTTTGCCTGCATACCAAGTTACATGAGTGTAATGTGACCAGGTTAATATTGTGACCGGACGTTTTCTACGTCAAAGATGGCCGATTCAAAGGTCAGAACACGGGTCACAAACGTAATAACTAAATCTCTCAGAACAAGTGGTGCAATAAAAAGACTTTTTCTCAATTAACACTAAGGTTTAAAAAACATTTATCAGACAAGAACTAGGTCACTGTAAAACCAGGAACTTAACAGTTTTATTCTAAAATAATGACACAACTTTTGGCTCGTAATTTCAGTCCTGTCCGGGAACAAGCACGCTGCAAAAACATGAGCCGAATGCGTATCGGCAGTCAATTGCTGCCACTATAAAGGCCAGGGATTGTACTTTCAAAATTCGCTAAGTGAACGTAAGTATTTACGCTCTATTTTCTTGTCTACGATTGGTGGATTTTGCTTGAAAGGCCGTCAATAATTGGCTGATGAACTTACGATCTCTTAAATTTTTGAAAGTATAGACCCAGAGCAATGACTTTCACTAATAGGCTCGCAAGAATCACTCTTAGCGCACACATCTGTAACGTGGTGCAGAGAGTGCACACATCTGTAACGCAGTGCAGAGAGTGCACACATCTGTAACGCAGTGCAGAGAGTGCACACCTCTGTAACGCGGTGCAGAAGCCCGCGACGTCCTAGATTTCTAGTGCTGAAACAGTTAAAACAGCTGAAAAACATATTGGTTCACTAAATGGGGTTCTATTTGTTAAATACACATTTGTGTTTAATCTTTATCTTTTAAAATTGCAGCGTACTAAATTTCAAGAAAGAGGCGTATGTCTGTGGGGGGCGCTAGAAATTCACTAGGGAGCAAAAGGGGGCGCCAGCCTGAAAAAGTTTGGGAACCACTGGAGTAAATTATAAATCATTTCACCTACATATCAAGTTCCATTAGTGTCATGTGACCAGGTTAATATTGTAACCAGACGTTTTCTACGTCAAAAATGGCCGACTCAAATTGCAGAACATCGATCACAGACGTAATATCTAGTTCTATTAGAACAATTGGTGCAATAAACACACTTTTTCTCAATTAACACTGAGGTTTAAAACACATTTATCAGACATAAACTAGGGCACTGTAAAACCAGGAACTTGACAGTTATATTCTAAAATAATGACACAACTTTCGGCGACTAACTGCAGACAGGGAACGGGCACGCTGCGGAAACAAGAGCCGAATCCCTATCATCAGTCAATTGCTGCCACTGTAAAGACTAGAGCAATGACTTTCGCTGATCGGCTCGCAAGATCACTCTTAGCGGCCAAACTGCCCCGCCCTTGTCGCTTGTCTACGAAATAAATCTTGTGAGAGAAGGTTGGGAGCCTATGTGCTGCAACCGGTCGCACTAGGCATTCATCAACACAAATATGCTCAATTTGTCACCAGGTAACGAAACTGAAGTAAGCAATAATAAAAACGTATAAAAAATCGTGAACGATTTTCACTGGTTTACAATATAACTTAAGGAGTATTATTCCAAGCCAATGAGAATTAGTTGAAATACCCAACTTTGGTGGTTAAATTCCCAAATGGGTATGAATCACATTAGAGGCGAGATTATAACATAATTTCACTCGAAGTTCGTATTTTGGGTTGACGTTATAATAATTATTGAAATGGATGTGTCCACCAACATTGAAGAGCATGGATTTAGATTTTAGGAAAACCACCACATTAAAAAGATTAAGAACAATTTGCGCTCTCTGGAGCGAGGAATAAAACTTTAGATAAATAGATTTGAATTACTTAAGGGGACCGCCCTAGCATACGAAAACTTCTACAGTTATTATCCGATTGTCATGAAACTTCACATACATACGTAAAATGTAAAAAAAAAACATTTTGCTCCTATGAATTTTTCGAAAAAATTGATAGAAAACGTGAAATTCATAGAATGTCTCTTATACACATCTAGATGTGTATAAGAGACAGACATTGNAACGCAGTGCAGAGAGTGCACACATCTGTAACGCAGTGCAGAGAGTGCACACCTCTGTAACGCGGTGCAGAGAGTGCACACATCTGTAACGCAGTGCAGAGAGTGCACACTTCTGCAACGCAGTGCAGAGAGTGCACACCTCTGTAACGCGGTGCAGAGAGTGCACACCTCTGTAACGCGGTGCAGAGAGTGCACACATCTGTAACGGCGTCACATAAGTTGTAAGTTGGCTGTAGTTTTCTTATCACTTTTCAGTGTGGCGTACGAGAGACTTGCCTTCTCTTTGCCAAGAGTTCTGATACGAGAAGTTAGAGTGAGGTTTGCATAAACAAGATCTCAAACTAGATTTGAGTTAAACTTTTAACGAATAATTAAGACTTAAATGACATCACGTATTTATGTTTAATGTCTGCAGGAAAATGTTAAAGGCAATGTTGCAGTTCATATGTAATTTTACCAACCAACTTGCCTGCTCCTCAATTGAAAGTTATGATACGTTTGGTCTTATTACAAACATGAAGAAATATTTGTCAGGGGGCTTTACGACGTGACTCGAAGAGTTGCTTGCGCAAGTATCTTTAGCTTCACCACACTAATTTGACTAGACTCCGTTTGCATTGAAAACTAATCTTACATTGAGCTAAACGAAAGAGAGCTAAACATTGCATTCATAGCTAAACTTAAGGTACCTCCTATCAAAGGTAACGGCGAGTATCTCCCTCAGGTAAAGGCGAGTATCTCCCTCAGGTAACGGCGAGTATCCCCCTCAAGTAAAGGCGAGTATCTCCCTCATGTAACGGCGAGTATCTCCCTCAGGTAACGGCGAGTATCTCCCTCAGGTAACAGTATCTCCCACACACCAGCTGCTCTTGAAGCTCTTTATGCCTGGCATTTCCCTGCTCACTGCCCGGTGCACAAATGGTTTTCTATTACACAGCAAACTCCATTATGGACTTGGCTAGACGCAGCTCGCTGTGTTTACTTTGCAGGGGCTCCAGCGGTGCTCAGTAATGCGGGACTCTGCTGACCGTGCAAGGTAACGAAATGCTGGAGCTACCTGGAGTGCTGGAGTTACCTAAAGTGTTGGAGCTACCTGGAGTGCTGGAGTTACCTGGAGTGCTGGAATGCTGGAGTTGCCTGGAGTGCTGGAATGCTGGAGTTACCTGGAATGGAGTTACCAGGAGTGCTGGAGTTACCTGGAGTACTGGAGTTACCCAGAGTGCTGGAGTTACCTGGAGTGCTGTATTGTTGGAGTTACCAGGAGTGCTGGAGTTACCTGGAGTACTGGAGTTACCTGGAGTACTGGAGTTACCTGGAGTATTGGAGTTACCCAGAAATCTGGAGTTACCTGGAGTGCTGTATTGTTGGAGTTACCAGGAGTGCTGGAGTTACCTGGAGTGCTGTATTGTTGGAGTTACCTGGAGTGCTGTATTGTTGCAGTTACCTGGAGTGGTGGAATTACATGGATTGTTTGACTGATGTCGGGAGAAGAGGATTGATGTCTGGAGAGCTGGATTGATTTCTCGAAGGTTCGCGAGAATTTCTAAATTTCTCACCGATAAAAATTTATGAAATATCACCGTTAAATAATCTTCCATGATAGCACAAGGAATATCAAATAATTTATTTCTGGCGCGCAGTGCGGTTGTCTTTTAACAGCTGTGTGGACAAGTCAATGTTTGGTACTGGGTGAACAGGCTCTTCAGATTCATTTTATATGGGCAGGGTGGCCCAGTGGTTAAAGTTCAGAGTACCAAGAAAGAGCAGAGAGGCGCGGGTTCGATCCCAGCTCTGTGCGCCAGTTTCTGGTCAGAATCGGCAAGGAGCCCGGGCGGTTAAGCAAAGCAATATTGAAGCAGTGAGCTGCGAGTTCGAGACCGCAAGAAGCTGTGGATATTCTGCGATGTTAAGAATCGGCGATAGGCCTACGGCCTAATAACGCTGAAACCGCTATTTTTTTATTTTTTTTATATGCAGTTCGGAGCAGTGGCCGGTCCAATCAGTCTCACGTAATGAGCTTCTATATACATTGTTCCGTGTTGTACCAATATACATCGATCAGTGTTATCTACGAATCAATACCTGCAGTAGCGTCAAATTCATCGGTTATTTAAGTATCCCTGAAATTTTGCCTTTAAATCTTATTTTGTAATGCGTCAATGTCGAGTCAATTTTCCTTTTTTGGTTACAACAACTCTATACCTAATTTGCTTCTGAGAGAGCGTATTAAGTCTTAAAAGATGTAATCTTAAACTAAAATCCAACGACTTTAGTTTAAGATTACACCTTTTAAGACTCAATTCACTTCATTTACTATAATCAAGTTTATTCAATATTTAAAATTAAACCTCGGTTGGTTAAAGTAGAGTATTACAGTATCTATTTAAATTCGGTAAATTATATCAGAACTATGCTAAGATTTACATATACTTTTATTCAAATATATATTAAAATTATAAACAAATTAAATTCAAAGTTATATCGAAGTTCCATTCAAAGATGTATTCAGATATGGGGTGATGCAATCGGATGAGGCTGTTGAGATTTTACTGCTGCAGATTGTGCTATTCTAGTTTAAGTCTTTAATGTAATTTCGAAAACAATTGAACCTATTTCTATTAGTTCTGTATTTTTCAGTCCAACTTCCTACCTATTCTACTGATTTCCTCTGAATTTGCAATTTAATTTCTTAAAACTAAAAGTACAAACACTTTGCACTAAAAACCTCAGGCTAGTTGCTGCATCATTGTGAATCTATATTATAACAATAGTAAAATTGTGTTATGAGACATGATTGGCTTGTGGTTTAGTCTTAACTTGTTTTTAACGCATTTGCTCATTAATAGAAAAAAATGCGCTATTCTGGAGGAGTTACTGGACAAAATAAATCCGATGTCTTGCTGACGTTATTCTGCTCGTCATGTCCGTCTGTCTGTCCATCTGTCTGTCCGTCCGTGACCTCACATTTTCGTCGACGAGAAAATGCGCTCTCTGTCACTCACTGCAGCGAGTACTGAGTTATATATTTTTCTTGGACTTTCTGACGCCACAACGAAAACATAGTTTTCTTATCTTTCTACGTCATCGTCACGTACGTACGCTATGCCCACGTCATGATCATTCTCGACCAACCCTGAGCTAACTGGATCCCTAAATCCTGCCTGCCTACAGCTGTAACGCAGTGGACCCTATATTAATGGCAGTGTAGCGCAGGCAGTGTATACACTGCCTGCGCTACACTGCCATTACTTAAAAACTTAATTAATTTCGATGCAACAACCTTTTGCAAGATTTTAATTAAGAGTGGAAATTAATAAAGTAAAAATCTTTAATGTTTAGCCTTAAATGATTATATCCTAGTGAATTGATCATTGCTATTTTTGTCGAAGTTCGCTATTGAATTGATTCATTTGAAATAAAATATTTAAAAAATGTAAGACCTTGCAGAGTGGAGTGATGCCTGGTGTGCAGTAGCGATATCTGGAGTATTTAAGTGTTCGCTGAATAGATCAATTGACTCCCTTAGGGAACAATTGAAGACTTGAGTGATGAAATACCACTTCATACCGGCCTTTTGACGCCATTAATGGAAGCGTAGAAAGTTCCTCACTGTCAGCGCCGATGTCTTGCTGACGCTCTGAATTAATTGAATAAAGATACGCCTCTTTTTCGCTGTCATATCAGATGCAGCGCTGACGCTCTGACTTAATTGAATAAAGTGCTCGGCTTTATGGCTGCTAGCTCAGGCTCCTCGCTGACACTATAATTAAATTGAATAAAGCGCCGCTTCTTATTTTCCGTCAGCCTCAAATCCGCTGAAAAAACTCCATCGCCGCTCGGATTTATCGAGACCTGAAATTCTCTGGCACCGCCCCTCGCCTCGAGACCCCCTATCGCAAATCCATCCTTGTCGGGGATCGAGCAGACTTACCTGCGATTGATCCTCTGGTAGACGCTTGGCTGCGAGGCATAATGTCGTCGCAGGTGCATGAATAACGCAAAAAAATACGTGAGGCGTTTTTTCACAATTATCTCATTTTTTCACACAAAACGCAAGCATGAAGAAAAATTAATGGGTAATATTTTCCGTGTAATTACGCACTTTCTTGCCTAAAACGAGAGCATAGAGCGGTGGTCAGCGCTGATACTCCCTTATGCCGAGCCAAACTGGACATGGGTGATCCACATGAGGGTAAATATTGCACTGATATTTGGACAATGCCTCACTCATTCCTTTGAGCGTTGCTTCCTTGTTTGTTCGTTGAGAGCAAAACCTTGACCGTTAACGTAGTACGCAATTTTACGGGTGTGCGCTGCATAGTTTTGTAGAAATAACAAATTTTTGAGTAGATAAGATGTGTTTAAAAGGAAACCATAAGGCTACGCGTCTGTAGGCCCACTACACAGAGTTGACACAAATCTACATATGTATGTGTAGATATGCTGTATTTGGTAGCGAGAACAAGGCTGCGTGTGTGTCCGTGCAATACACAGAGGTATAATTAACACAAAAATCTGTGTGTAGATGTGCTGTATGAGATAGCGACAACAATTAGGGCTGCGTGTGTGTAGGCGCACTACACAGAGGTATAATTAACACAAATCTGCGTGTAGATATGCTGTATTAGATAGCGACAACAATTAAGGCTGCGTATGTGTAGGTGCACTACTCAGAGGTATAATTAACACAAATCTGTGTGTAGATATGCTGTATTAGATAGCGACAGCAATTAAGGCTGCGTGTTTGTATGCGCACTACACTGAGGTATAATTAACACAAATCTGTGTGTATATATTCCGTATTAGACAGCGACAAGAATTAAGGGTGCGTGTGTGTAGGCGCACTACAAAGAGTTATAGTTAACATAAATTTGTGTGTATATATGTCGTTTTGGGCAGCGACAGCAAGGCTGCTTGTGTGTAGGCGCACTACACTGAGGTATAATTAACACAAATCTGAGTGTAGATATGCTGTATTAGATAGCGACAGCAATTAAGGCTGAGTGTGTGTAGGTAAGGCGCTCGGTAATGAGGATATAAAGATGAGAGCTGTAAGCGGTGACACCGACGCAGTAACCTGACGACTAAAGATACGTTGTAATGATATTATATTCATTAACCCCATCAACAATATCAACAATTTCTTCTCAAAGAATCGTATTTAACAGAGTAGGCTGCAATCAAGTAGTCGGCGGTGAAAACGCATCCTATATATTTTTCTTTTGGCCCAATGTGCACTGATATATTTATTTGTCCCTTGCTTCGCGTTAAATCCCATGAACATTTTTAACAATTTTTTATTAAAGAATCGTATTTAACAGAGTAAGCTGCAATCAAGTTATCGGCGGTGATAACGCATCCTATACCTATATTTTTCCTTTGGCCCGGTTGGCACTGATATACAGTATATATTTATTTGTCTCTAGCTTCGCCTCCCCCTATATAAATATCTCTATATAACCTTTCCTTCATCACGAGGTATGAATATCTCTGAATACCTCCCTCACTGGCATTGATATGTCCATATAACTTTGCAACCATATGATTCCCATTCTTCACTCGCGTGGACAAGTCAAACTTTTCTGGCTTTACCCGTATCAAAATAAAACCTTACGGAACATCATAGACCAGCAAGCGACCTCCAGCTGCCGTTTTTTACCTCACAGGCGAACTACAGACGAGCTTTTGAGGTGCAGGCGAGCTTTTGATGACCAGGAAAAGGCAAAATGCTGTTGCTCAGCTGTAGACGAGCTATCAAAGCTTACCAAAATGTGACACATCAAAAGGTGAGACGCAAAAGCCTTGCTATACTCACTTGGGAATATTATTTGGTCATATTGTTCATATTGTGACAATTTCGTCACGGAGCGCTGATATGGTCAGATTAGGTTAAGATAACCCACACAAAGGCAAAAAGCGCATCGCAATGAAGATTATATTCATTTCTCTAAACGTGCAGACGAGATATGGAAATGTAACCCACGAACTGCATGCAGCAATCCGAAAGATGACTTAGCAAGTATTGTATATACACCCTTCTTAAAAATATATTTTCATCCTAACGTTCGAACCAATCGGCTTTTTTCACCATAAACCCCTAACCCAAGAAGTAAAAAAAGATTAAAATTACTTTATTAGTTTACTGGAAACAGCCAAATGAACGGCAGAACTTTAAGCGTTCAAGTCAATACGGGTAAGAAGTTGTCGCTGAGGAAACTGCTGAGTCAGCAGCGGCTGGAGAAGGTAATGCTCCAATAAAAGCGTTAGCCTGAGAAAAAGTCTCTGTTAACTCTACGGCGCACTGTTTGAGCCTCAAACTTCTCGCTGCGATTGAAATTAAATTTCATACAATAATTTCAATTATTTTTATACCCACAAGACTTTTTCTAAAGTCTCGAGTAAAAACTTTATTTTTATTTGCCTTACAAAACATGTACCTGGAACTTAGATTGCCTATCTAAGCAGTTTCTCTTTGAGATGTTTTTTTTTATTTGCATTCATTAATTATTTGAATTTTATGATTATAAAATTTCATGTGTAATGTTATCACCTGATGCATTGACACAGTTCAGTGCCGATTTACGCTTGCGTTGAATGTTGAAAACGAATTATTACTCGTCGTTCGCCGTATATAGGTTAAATTAAATGTAACCATTGCTCTCTTGCTCTCAGAAAAAAAACTGATAAAAACTACTTGTCATTTCTTTAAATTAGGTTAATCTAATGCATTAATTTAATGTACAGCAGGGGCCAGAACATTTTTCACCCCGTTAACAAAATTATTACGACAAACGTATTTTTCCTCAAATTCTCTCATCCTCTTAAGCAAAAATATTAATTTTAATGTTGAATGTACAAGGTGCTCAATTTTGCCAAAATTATTATTCCAATAATCAAACCAACCTTAATATTGTAAATATTATGTCAATTATAATATATTTTTCTCGTAAATTATTATTATATATAAAAACGCCCCTACAGTAGCATTAATGAATTGGCTGATTTTTGTATTCAATCTTTCCATCACATTATAATTTACGCGTAACGGGATGTCAGAAGCTTAAAATTGTTTTTTATTTAACATTCCGCAAACGGTTTCAGAAAAACTACAAATCAACTAATGTAATCTATACAAAAAAAATGAATGTTTGATACAAAAACGATATTTCGAATGAAATATTCAAAGCTCAATTGGTGAATGTCCAAGACCTAGCCTATACTTCTAAATTGAAATTTTTTAGTTGTTAGTACTGAAGACGACACATCAAAGTCTGCGACTGTAATATATATATAAATTATTTATTAATCTGATATATTATCCTCACCTGGTGATTATCCCCAATAGTTGTTATCGTTTTTCTTCAATCGGGGAGCAATTGTTGGTTTCCTCTAAGAGATAGATGCTGGTGGATGAGATAGATGCTGGTGGATGAGATAGATGCTGGTGGATGAGATAGATGCTGGTGGATAAGATAGATGCTGGTGGGTGAGATAGATGCTGGTGGGTGAGATAGATGCTGGTTGATGAGATAGATGCTGGTGGGGGAGATAGATGCTGGTGGATGAGATAGATGCTGGTGGATGAGATGGATGCTGGTGGATGAGATGGATGCTGGTTTACGACATAGATATTGGTTTTTGAAATAGAGAGATACTGATTGGACTCAACATAATCTCTTGACTTTTTAGAGCCGCTGAACCCAAATGAACACTCGCACTCTACAGAATCATTCAACTCGGGAATCCTGAATCTATGTTGAGTCATGCCTCAGCCAAAGCTACGTACTTCACTGAACGTACAGTCTTCGAGGAATGTTCAGTCAAGCCACTTTACTAAAGTGAGCCTGCAATTAGACTGAACAGTGCATAAATGCACCTATGTATTAAATTAAATGTGAATTAAAATTAAGGAAATTAAACCGCAGGGACACGTGCGATGTCGAGCCCTATAATTAGTTGATCCCCAAAACTAAATTAAACCTAAGCACTTATTGAACCCTTGTCTCTATTTAGGCTCTGGAATCGAGACTGAACTAAACTAAACAATTCTTGCGAAATAAACTTCGACGCCGCTTCTGCGTCTAAAATAGAGCACTGCAGCCTGTCGCTCATGTGAAAATAGGCCATAAAAACTCTACTGCCGAGTTCAAGGTTGAAAAATCATGATCGAGCTAACTCATGATGAAAAACATGGAGTCATCATGCACGGAAGCACCGCCATGAGAAAAGAATTATTGAGCAGAACTTTTTCCGACAAGGAAATAGTAAAAACCATAGTTAATAGTAAAACTCATAACCATTCCAACCATGAGGAAATTTATGAGTGTGGAGCTTGTTTAATCCCAATCAAAATTTCTGTCCTGGTCGCCCACGATTTAAACGCGAAGAAACCGACAATGAATAATTGGATCTAGTCATGAGGGTCGTTAACAAATTCAACCGGCATGCGTTCGTGAACAAATCATTTATCCTATAGACATTTTTTTCCACTACCAACTATTGAGATTCATAAGTAATTTAAGGGAATTTGAAACATGCGACAGCTAATTAATAGTGAAAGCGCATCTTCTGATCTTCCTTTAACTACCGTCGCCGTGACCTAAAATCAAAGATGTGATCCACCTCTGTGGAGGATGAGAAGTATTGAGCTTGAAAGCTCCAAAAATGCATGGATAGTCTTAAAATTTGCTTATATCATTGCAAAACGTGCATTCTCTGACAATTTATAGTTTTTCGGGTAATAATTGATGATCCTCTGCCTCTCGAGAGTATCTTTGAATCCTGAGATGTGCCTTCAACACATTTGGCTTCTGCATTGATGTTACTACAATTCCACGAATTTTACTACCCTCTCTGATGTTTCTTTAATCCTCGGAAGTATCTTCAAAATACCGATTTTACTGAGATTGTTCTTGAAATTCTCGAAGGTGCCCTCAATCCCGGGATTTTCCTGCTCTCCTTGGATATTTTAGCAATCCTTGAATACCATAGCAATCCTTAAATGCCGTAGCAATCCTTGAATGCCGTAGCAGTCCTTGAATGCCGTAGCAATCCTTAAATGCCGTAGCAATCCTTGAATGCCGTAGCAATCTTCTAATGTGCCGTGAGGTCCCTTGCACCACATCGCTGTGCACTCAGGAGTCTGGTCTCGTCAGCACCTCTCGTGGTTAGAAGGAATCCTGCAGTATCCTTCAGGTACCGCTTTTTGTGCTTAACTGTCGTAATTACCTACAATTACCTTCTGGTAACTCCTCTAATGCGCCTTGTACTATATCAAGCCAAACAGCCATCAAGGCATCATTCTATCGCATCATTCTATCACATCATGTAGACCATCATGCCATCAGGACAACAAGACATCGCATCTTTTACATCATCAAGCAAGACAGCCATTAAGGCATCATGCCATCACACCTTGAACGTAATCAAGCCATCATAACATCACACGTTGAACACCATCAACCCATCATGCCATCACACCTTGAACGTCATCAAGCCATCATGCCATCACACCTTGAACGTCATCAAGCCATCATGCCATCACACCTTGAACGTCATCAAGCCATCATGCCATCTCACGTTTAACGTCTTGAAGCCATCATGCCATCACATCATGCGGACCATCATGCCATCGCATCTTGAACGTCTTGAAGCCATCATGACATCACATCATGCGGATCATCAAGCCATCATGCCATCACATCAAGCCATCATGCCATCACATCAAGCCATCATGCCATCACATCATGCAGATCATCAAGCCATCATGCCATCACATCATGCCATCACATCAAGCCATCATGCCAAGTTTACGAGGTGCTGCCGCTCACCGACGCGTCGTAACGTTTCTTTACGAGCCGCGCATTTAATCTGAAAATATTCACTCTAACCAAAGTCTACGACGCCGCGTTCACGTCACGCTGCATCTTGCCAATGAAACAAAAAACATCAATGCAATTCTTAGTAGTCGTGTACGTAAGAGTATTGAAGTTTGTCATTCATTTATTTTAATAATTAAAGTGTATACTCGTCTTTTTATGTCGTTCTAGATTTTGTATGGTTTAGGCATGTGTTAATGGAATCATGCAAGTATCATATCGGGCTCTGTGTGGACACAGTCAGCAGTTGTGGCCCTATAGCGACATTTTTATGGTGTTGAAAATTATTATGGGCGGATTATAAGTGGTCACAATATGGTCGATGGCCAATAATACAGATATAAATATTTAATATCTATTTGTTTTTAAATTTTACAAATATAACGAGATTAATATGTAGGAATTGTGTAACGGTTTTTTCCGTAACGTCTCAACGGCCCCAGCAAAAAAATAATTTCAATGTCGCAGTGATTTTAACATAACCAATTTTATCAACTAAATACACTAAATGTAGATCTTTCTTTGATCATTCTCTTGAATAGATAATTTTTACAATATTTCAGATATGCAAAGTCAAATCGGTGATAAGCAAAAAAATTTCCAACTTCATACACGATAATTTTAACTGCATATGGGATTTTCTATATGGATTTTATATGCATTTAAACTATAACTATATATGGATTTTCCTATTTCATTTTCCTATTTCATTAATTAAGCACCATGGAGAAAAGAAACCCACTAGTATTGAAATTATTTCGCTGAAAATTCATATTTGACCTGCAGAGCAAAGTAGGGAAAGCGGTTCGAAAGCCAATTAGTTCTAATTCCTTTGAATGACATGTAATTTTGAACAAGCTGCTATTAGGGGCAATAGCTGCTAAAGCAATATCTATTTATTTATTGCTACTAAAGGCAATAGCTACACAGCTATTGCCCAAACTACTAAACATTGATAAAAACGAAATAGCTTTGACGCAAGATCACAGGAGTCGACGTTAATTAACTGCAAGCCTGATTAATTTGCTGCTTCAGCGTTGAGAGTGGCGTCCATACTGAACATTGACTCAATTTTGCCTGCTATGGAGTTAGTGGTGCTTATGCCGGCCTACCAATAACCAATGATGCCAAATAACCAATAAGTGGGTACCATTGATACCAGACAACCCTGAACTGATTACGACTGATGCCAGACAACCCTGAACTGATTATGACTGCTGCCCGACAACCCTGAACTGGTTACTACAGTTGACCAACAACCTTGAAGGGATTACCACTTTTACCAACCAACGGGAAAATGGGCGCCTCTGAAGTAATCATACCATCAAGTGTGAAAATAGTGCAAACACACCGAGGAATTGGTACTAATGATGCCAGCTTACCATTCTTGTCAACGTTATCAGTAACAAATAAGACCTCATTCATGTAGATATTCAGCGAAAACATTGGTGATAGCGTTCATATCAACTTCCGTTTTACAAATTTTCAACTTTCTTGCAACGAATCCTTAGAGAGGTTCACTGGGCGATCATGTTAAAATTATTTTTCGGTACTCGCATCAAAAATCTTGTGAACATTCATGTAAACTTTCGCACAAAAATTTACGACAACAACACTCAGCATTTATATCATCTTTCATGTGAACACAAACGCGGATTCAAGTGTCGAAAGCGATGTCGCTGAGACGCGTCTATGAGGCGTAGTTGAACAGCGCTTTCTCTTACAAAAATAAATCGCTATCGTGCCTCACAAATAAGTGAGGGAAATGAGCCTGGGGAGTCAAATAAGTTTTGTACTTTCCAATAAAAATATTCGTTTCGCCGAGTCGTCATATCATGCCAAGCCTCACCCCAATTCCCACGACGCGAGGGATTACAAACTACCCCCGTCGCATGTTCCTTTATCCATAAATTCTGGCCTATTTCTCCTGGAACAAAGTGCTGGAGTTACCATGGAGTGCTAGAGTTACCTGGAGTGCTGGAGTTACCTGGAGTGCTAGAGTTACCTGGAGTTAACGCATTGGACACTACACTGCCTGGGCTCTACTGCCATTTTTTTAACAATTAAATTTGATGCAACAACCAGCGAAGGAACAGATTGCAAGATTTTAATCATGAGTGTGTATTAATTAATGAAGTGAAAATCTTTGAAGTTTAACTTAAAATGATCAGATCCAAGCGAATTGATCATTAACGATCTCGTCGAAGTTTGTTGTTAAATTGATCAATTTGAAAATAAATATTACAAAATTTTCATTTTGTAAAACCTTACAGGCTGGAGTGATGTCTGGTGTGCAGTTAGTGATTTCTGTAGTATTTAAGTGTTCTCTGAACAGATCAAGAGATTCCCTAAGGGAATAAATAATAAATAAATATTCCCATTTATTCCCTTAGGGAATAAATGAAGACTTATGTGGTGAAATGGCATTTCATACAGGCCTTTTGACGTCAGTGATGGAAACGTAGGAAGTTCCTTACTGTCAGCGCCGATGTCTTGCTGACGCTCTGAATTAATTGAAAAAATATAACTCAGTGCTCACTGCAGTGAGTGACAGAGAGCGCATTTTCTCGTCGACGAAAACTTGAGGTCACGGACGGACAGACGGACGAACAGACAGACAGACAGATGAACATGGCGAGCACAATAGTGCATTTTTTCCATAAATGAGAAAATGCGCTAAAAATAGATGCCACTTTTTTCGCTGTCATATCAGACGCAGCGCTGACGCTCTGACTTAATTGAATAAAGTGCGCGGCTTTATGGCTGCCAGCTCAGGCTCCTTGCTGACACTATAATTAAATTGNCTGTCTCTTATACACATCTAGATGTGTATAAGAGACAGCAATAATACTAAGCCCATTGTGCACGGTCGCTTGGAGAGCTCATTGTCTTTACTGATTGTTGTTGCTGGAGTTGAATTTCAATTTATATAACTAATAACTTTAGACACAAGTCTTCATAGTAGTAAATAGGATGAATAATTTATAATCATCTTTGGTAAATGAGATTACGAGCTTGTCTTTTAATTAAGGTGGGTTGTGAAAGACGAAAATCACCCGGATTCGCAAATTATTGATTTTTGGAAAGCAGTTAAGAATTTCGAAAAATTGATTCACCTCCGCCGAGCAAAATACTTCAATTTCCCTCTAGCCTCCTAGTACTAATATGAACGCCCTTCAATCTTCTCGTTCCCGGCATCTCCAGTCCTTTTCACCAGTAATTTTTAGATAAAATATTAATCACTAGAGGATGATGGTACAAATCATCACTAAAGGATGATGGTCCTAATCATCACTAGAGGATGACGGTACAAATCATCACTAGAGGATGACGGTACGAATCATCACTAGAGGATGATGATATAAATCATCACTAGAGGATGATGATACAAATCATTATTAAGTTTTGGCTTTGAATATCGATCACCTCGCTGGAGTGGCTTCAGCGATTTTGTTGTTTTTTGTTTGAGTTGTTTTTAATTAAATGATTTAACGACTATCGGACGAGTTTGACATATGAAACAAAGGTCAATTGCTTGTTAAAGTTAAGCGTGTTTTCCATTAGCGATTCTTGCAAGAAAAAAAAATGCTTAAAATTCTTAAGAAATTATGATTGAAAATCACTCCCATTATGTTAAATTTTTCATTATTATGTACGTTAATAAACTGCAGGAGTAACAGAGGAAGATCTAAATTACAAAAGAACGCCATTTAAAAATAAAATGATATCGGTCAACTAAAATGGCCGAATTCCGTGTGTCCCTTCCACCCGAATTAAACATAATCCAAGAAATGAGATGTATTTCTGTCTAACCTGGGATTTGGATAATATAGAAAAAGTACATCGTGCACAACCTAACTTCTCGACAAATCAGATCTATTTATCAAAAGCCTGTTATCTCTATTTTTTGTCGCTGTTCTAATTGATATAATTTAAATATTTTCAGAACCTAACTTAGAGAAATGAGTGAGAATTTATCCAAATAACGATACGCTTCTTGCACTTGTATAAGTCATTTTCACCCAGTTTGGCCGTCATAAGAGGATCCACTTTCTTCTAGCGCTGTGAGTAAGAAAGTGTGTCACTATTAGGACAATATGACACTCTCATCTCTCTGAGTATAATTATACTTGGTACTGCGTAATTGACATGGAAAATATATTGTGTATCCTTTATCTAGCATCGTTTCTATTTTCCCACTCCGAAAATTTTGGTTGTAGCTTACAACCGACAGGAAGCAACTACTCAGATTATACTGTATACCATATACCATATACCATATACCATATACCATATACAATACCATATATCATATACCATATACCATATACCATATATCATATTCCATATACCATATACGTAAGGTGTATACGTATACGCATCACCTTACGTATTAATGGCGGTTAAAAAACTCAAGCATTTCTCTCTCTTTGAGCCCCACCTCGCTCCTACCATGCAGCCGCCTCGCTGCCCGGTTCTTCCTTCCCCTTTTCCCTACACCTTCTCTCTTCTCTTACCGTACTGGCATCCCACATATATTCGTAAATTATATATATTATTTTACTTGTTTACTGGCATTAAAGTTAACATTTCGCTTCCTACTAAACTCTCAATTTCCACTTGCAATACTGGATTGCTATATAAGAATATAAGTTTCAGTTTCGAATATCTGACAATATTAATATACATAAACAGCTTTGGAATTTGCTTCACACACTTTTTTCAACGAAAGGAACAAATATACATTTATTTATTTCACTTATTCAATCTGAATTAATTTACACTCTAATTTATCCTAAATTTGTCCTCGGTATCACAGATACATTTTGTTCATAAACCTGCCCACGTAGCTCATATTCATGAGAAAATATCCATGCAATAAAGTTCCTTGCGAATTCAAATCAATTTCTCTGCATATTCATTGTAATTAATATTAATCAGTTGTATAATTATATATTTTACAGTATCATTGAAAAATTTTCATGTTGTGTTAAAATGTTCAATTTTATCTAATGAAATTTGCATGGTATACCAGTAACGTCGCATGAAATAAAGTAAAACAAAAGAATTGAACTGGGCACTCAGCATCTCCATTTTGTAACACTCTAATAAAAAATTCGGCCCATGCCCAACAGTTAGTTTCCTTGCTCCACACTAGACACGAGATGTACAAGATGTTCCATACAAGATCCTATTCTTGCTATGGCCCAAACCTCCCACGACAAGTGTACTCTATTAAATCAGATGTAGCGACGTCCCTTGCCGTGTCCATTTAAACCTAACGTTGCTTCTCCGGCATCTCAATATAAATTCCATGTACCGCGTACTATATCAACGAGCATAATAGCCCTTGATTACCATTCATTTCGTTGATTGATATATATATACGGACGTGTTATACAATGAAAAGAAAGCCGTACGTTCATTGGCAGGAAAATTGTTTATTTTTTAGAGTTATCATCGATAGGAGATAGCCTACTGTACTATGATAAAACGAGTAATTTTATTTGACTACTTTCTTTAAATTTCTCACATCATTCATGATGATAGAAAGAAGATACAAATAAATTATAAAATTTCAATCGGATTCATATTCGTTTTGATAGTATTTTGTTGATGTTATTGATGAAATATGACGTCCAATATTATACTACAAAATTATGCGCGTTTTTCCCTTGTGCTGCTTGCCAGTGATAACGTAAATTCAGATTCCGCAAGGAAATTCGCTCGAAATTTAGACAAGCTCCACAATGAGAACCGCGGAATATTAATGAGAACAGGAAGGGCGTATCCTACGGAAGAAGGATGAACGTAGCACAAAAATTTCCAGCATAGGAAGGCCGAACGACCCTGAGTCATCGGAGTCGTGGATTAAAATGCAGTCATCGACAGTTAGACCGGAAGAGATAGGATCAATTTTTTTAGCGCATTTTCTCATTTATGGAAAAAAATGCACTATTGTGTTCGTCATGTCCGTGCGTCCGTCTGTCTGTCTGTCCGTCCGTGACTTCACGTTTTCGTCGACGAGAAAATGCGCTCTCTGTCACTGACTGCAATGAGTACAGAGTTATATTTTTTAATATACCCTGATAAGTATATGGAGTTCACACTGTATTGATTAAGATTCACACAAAATTGATTAAGTTGAGTTTAATGGAATAATCATCAATGCTGAACCTAGCCAATCCCAATCGCGCGAACTCAAGTCAGTGAATTCGAAAGTTTTCCTTCCTGATAGATGAGTTTCATAATATCGTGTAAAAATTTTCATTCCTACGCAGATTCAGTTCATTTTGCTTCCAAGAAGTTTCAATTCGAACATTCTAAACTGAGCTCAAAATTTAACAACTTTTAGTTATAATTCAACCCAAAACTCCCGAATGATGTGTTGCGCAGCCTCCTAAGTCTTCATACAATCATAGAAGAAGTCATACGAAGGCCAGTTGTGAAGGAAGGCATACACTTTGAAAACAACCTCGAGCTAATAAAAGAGCTACCAATATTATTATAGAATGCTAATATTCACGACCCGTTAATTAAGGAATGCGAATATTTGGTGGTATCACTGAACAGTGAACATCAAACATCAAATCATCTATCGTTTTTCTGGATGGCAGCACAGTGCAGATATCGGGGTGATGTGAACCAACAAGTGCAGATATCGGGGTGATGTGAACCAACAAGTGCAGATATCGGGGTGATGTGAACCAATAAAGGCAGATATCGGGGTGATGTAATCCAACAAGTGTAGATATCGGGGCGATGTAAACCAACAAGTGCAGATCTCGGGATGATGCGAACCAACGAGTGCAGATATCGGGATGATGTGAAGCAACAAGTGTAGATATCGGGGTGATGTGAACCAACAAGTGCAGATCTCGAAGTGATGTGAACGAATGGATAACAATCGAGAAATTCTGTTGTATTCTCCATGTAATCCTCTTATATATTGGAATATTATTATAGTAACTATCGAGTTAAAATATGATTGATGATTATGACTAATGACTGCAATTTCTTTCTTCAACTAATTTTTCATTTAGTGTATAATAATTTTTATGCGCTACATATTGCAACAAGCAGGCGGAAATTGTATTTTACTGAACTTTATTTGCCGGAGTCACTTATTATTTCTAAACTAAAATACATCTCGATATGCAAAGTTTCGTATAAATCTAAACAAGAGAGATAGAGAGAATGATTAGTAAGATATATGATAAACCGCATGGCCTCTTTTTACATTAATTTCATAGATACCAAGATACATATACGAAAAACTTATTTTGCATATCTTCGTTTTTCTAACTTAATCTACGTTTCACGTCTCTTTCAGGCGTCGTTGCAGATACGAAGCACTATCTATGTAAAAATATTTTTCTCAAGAGATTATTTTACGTCTCATATGTGATTTTTATGCTCAAATACCATAGACTTAATGCACTATTTCTGTTATCTATGTAACTTAAATTTTGCTGCTAATGTATTAATTCGATTGTAAATTGCATATCTCAGCAATAATTATTTAGTTATTCGAATAAATTTATATTTTTTAAGTAAGTCCAGAAGAGGCATTGAAGTTTTGTTTCTACTCGTCATTGCTTTTAATGTAGATTTTGTCAATTTGTTCCGATACAATGGGAGAAAATGGAATACTTGATAATAGTATGAAATATTCAATGGAATGCAGCAAAAGACAATGAAATTCAATAATTATCAATTTAATACAGTGGAATACAAAGAAATATCGTATGATTTCAAATTTCACTTTTCAATTTCGCTCCTTCGTTCGTTGCGTGAACTGAATATATTATTATATAATGTAGTAACCGTATTTAGCGCATTTTCTCATTTATGGATAAATGCTCTATTGTGCTCGCCATGTCCCTCTGTCCGTCCGTCCGTCCGTCTGCCTGTCCGTCCGTGACTTCACGTTTTCGTTGACGAGAAAATGCGCTCTCTGTCACTCACTGCAGTGCGTACTGAGTTATATTTTTTCAACGGAATTGTTCGAGATTGCATTACGAGATTTCAATGTAATTTTGCTGATTATATGCATGTACATTAGATGTTTCATCCATAGCCTCATAGCACGGAAAGGTGCATTAATTACATTCAAATAATTAATTATCAGGAGAAAGCTTTCTACCTTCTGCAAGGTTTCAATATAAATAAATTGGAAGAGAGACTTGCCTTCTCTCTGCCAAGAGTTCTGATAAGAAAAGTTAGAGTGAGGTTTGCATAAACAAGATCTCAAACTAGATTTGAGTTAAACTTATAACGAATAATTAAGATTTAAATGACATCGCTTTTTTATGTTTCATGTCTGTTGGAATATGTTGAAGGTAATGTTTCGGTTCATATGTAATTTTGGTCTTATTACGAACATGAAGAAATAATTGTCATTGGAGTTTGGACGTGACTCGAAGAATTGTTTGTGCAAGAATCTTTAGCTTTACTACACTAATTTGACTAGACTCCGATTGCATTGAAAGCTAATCTTATATTGGGCTAAACTGAAAAAGAGCTAAAACATTGCACTCATAGCTAAACTGAGAGTATCTCCCTCAGGTAACGGCGAGTATCTCCCTCAGGTAACGGCGAGTATCTCCCTCAGGTAACGG
>NW_025939977.1:0-770 GCF_000764305.2 Hyalella azteca
ATAAACTTTGTTGAGGGCAAGAAATATAATTCTTTAACTGAAAGTTTCAAAAGCTTACATGGTTATGCCAACACGTTTCTGTAGAAACAAAAATTTACATTGATTAATTTCGGGTTTTATTTTTTGAGCAAATAATTTATAAAAAAAGAACAGTATTTGGGTTCAGAGTAGATTATTAATTTGTACAAATGTTCCCGGATTGATTTTTGGTTGCTCATTTTATGAGATATTTCAATACCTGGATGAAATTGTTCTTGAATTACACTAAAAATGATCAAGACATCATTGTTTTGCTATGAAAGTTATCCATCAGAATTCGTTTTTAAATCACCATTTTTTTTAACACAGGCGTTACCTGATTTATTGTGTGTATGTGTAGGTCGCGGTGTGATCTGCGTTAGCTCCCACGTGCTAAGTTATTTATGGCGCTCAGTGTAAGCCTCTAACTTTCCCTGACCTTACACGCTTGTTGTTCTCTCCCCTCTGTTTACCCTCACTCGCGCTACTCCCTACTCCATGACGTACAAGATGCAATTGTAGAATTACTTGTACCAATACATGATTATTTACAAAACAAGATATCGTAACGACTTATGACTGAAATGAGGCTCGTGATGAGGCTGGCGCCCCTCGTGCTGAGGCTGACGCCCCTCGTGATGAGGCTGGCGCCCCTCGTGATGAGGCTGACGCCCATCATGATGAGGCTGGCGCCCCTCGTGATGAGGCTGACGCCCATCATGATGAGGCTGACGCCCATCATGATGAGGCTG
>NW_025939978.1:0-44393 GCF_000764305.2 Hyalella azteca
ATCAACGATACAAAAAATGGAACTCAGTACTCACTGCAGTGAGTGACAGAGAGCGCATTTTCTCACCGACGAAAACATGAAGTCACGGACGGACAGACAGACGGACAGACAGACGGGCGGACGGACAGATGGACATGGCGAGCACAATAGTGCATTTTTTTCAGAAATGAGAAAATGCGCTAAAAATCAAACAGCGAAAAGAAAACATGTCAAGACAACGTAATGAGTATGCAAAGTGATCTTACTAAAACTTTGCGCAAGCACGATTTTAGCACATGTCACTGAAAGTTCTATCAAACGCATATGGCTACATCGATCTGTCTGATTTTTGATAAAGAGATGGAGAAAAACATAGGGAACAAATCCTGACCTTCCAAAATTTTTTAACTTTATTACTTTTCGAGTTACAGTCATTCAAAGTTGGGTATCGTTTTTTTTGGGACACCCTGTATAAACGCAGAGTATACTCGAATATCATTCGAATTTCGGTCGGTCATTGCGTTAGATTGGTGGCATCACAGTGCTGCTTTAGCTGCTCCACGCTCACAAAAAATATAACTCTGCAGTACTCACTGCAGTGAGTGACAGAGAGCGCATTTTCTCGTCGACGAAAACATGAGGTCACTGACGGACGGACGGACGGACGGACAGACAGACAGACGGACATGGCGAGGACAATAGTGCATTTTATCCATAAATGAGAAAATGCGCTAAAAATGGGGTCATATTATCCAAATAATGATGCACTTGCTACCTGTAGCACTGATACGTCCTTTTCCCGGGCCAAACTGGGTCAAGATGGCCCTATATGAAATTTTTATACCTATATGTGGGAAAAAGCTTTTTACAGTTATTTATAAAGTTTTCCGGGCAAAAGTTTTATATAAAAAGAATTTAGTTTATTTATAAAAGTTGTGTACAAAGTTGTATATATATTTTATATTTTTTAGAAAAGTTTACCGTATGACCCATCATTAATTAGACAAAGTTTCGTTAGTTTTCCTGCGTGTCTACCCTCACGCAGCGGAGATTTGTAGCACAAAACGGTACCGCTCCATCATCCTGTTAAATTTCGAAATAATGTTAGGTCTTGTTTAGGTTTTATGTCTGTCTTTGAATTTTGACTTTTAAAATGATTTTATTCATTTTTAGTTTAGTCGAAAAAAAAACTGATGATGGAGCTGGACTCCGAAACGTTTTCAATATCGATATGGTGAATTTTCTTGGCGTTTTCTTTGCTTTTAAATTCCTTGTGAACTTGCGATATAAGCAGACTAATGATATAAGTACTTATAAAACGGTACCTTTAAACCCTAACCTTCATGAACATTTCATCTCATAAGTAGGATTACCTCTCACTAGAAATGAGAGCTTGGATTGACAAAGGTTGTCAAAACGTAAACACAAGATTAAACTCATTAATAATTCAGAAATAACATTTCTTATATCGTGTTTAGTTAAGCCAGTGGCTAACTGCAACATCGAACAGCAATGCATGTTCAATTTGCTCATACTTTCGCTCCAACCCTGCGGCAACGCCGTGTTTCTCGACGAATGGCTCGCCTTGTCGAAACTATTCATGAGCTTATTATTTTAGACCCCCGTGGATGTTCGTGATCGGCTGTAAATGATGATGTTTGCAAAACTGTTCACTGATTTATCTTAATCAAAAATTTGAACCTAACTTCGGGACATACATATTTTTCAGGGAATCTGCCATCCATGCGTCAGTGCGGTGTTTGTATGCTCGCGACACAAGAACCGTTAAAGCTAATTTCTAAAATTTAATCGAAAGCAACGATGCGTGTCGCGATTGCCGGTTTTACAGAAGATATCTGATGAGTGGACACCGATGAACGACGTTGATACGGAAAATTCTTCCGCTTTGACAGGCTCGCCGCGATCTTTAGTGCGTCAACGAAACCTTAAAGCCACCGAAGATATTTCCCTCAGGCTAAAACCTGCCTTTGATCTACATTCAAAATATCTATATTTATAAATTTTTTCTCTTCGTTTAGTTTTTTTTGGCGGTTTGAATGCATCCCTCTCGTCCTAGCCACTTTTCTGTGCTTACTTTTTCTTCAGGATATATGCTTCTTCTATTTACTTGAATATTTTTTCTAAGCAGTAGCAATTGGTTCATCATAGTTAAAAGATGTTACAACTTCAAAACTTTCCGTACCTGTTCCACCAATGATACGACAGGCTAGCCTTCTGTTGCGGCCGCACCATCATACCTTGCTCAAGTACACTTATCAGTCTAAGTGTATGTAACGGTCTAAGTACACGTAGCGGCCTAAGTACACGTAGCGGCCTAAGTACACGTAGCAGCCTTAGTATACGTAGCGGCCTTAGTACACGTAAAGGCCGATTTCTTGCCTGTGATTGGTTGGTCTACATTGAAAAGCCGTCACTGATTGACTGACTTAATTACGAACTCGTAACTATTTTTGATCGTGTCGCGTTTGGTTGACGTTGAATTATTAACTTCATTCATTGTCAATATCTCCGTGAGACTGACTGATGGCCAATAAAGGCCTGCTGGTTGTATGGCTATAATTTAGCGATGATCCTCGATTGGTGAATTTCATAATCGAAGAAAAATTGTCATTTCGTATTTGGTAAAATGACTTTGACTTCGTGCTGAGAAGAAGAGAGTGAGACTTTCACTCAGCTGGCGACGCCATGTCAATTTAAGCGAGCCTCCCTTCAGGTCTTACCACATGTACTCAGTTTTTTGCGAGTCACTGGTTTTATATTATCACTATAAATGGAATGAAAACAAATTACAGATGATTGAAAACCTAATAGTATATTTTGTGAACTTTCATAAATTCTTTTTTAAAGGTCAGTTCCTATTATAAATTGAGTAGCATTGAGGTTCAATCTAATTACGATATTTCTCCTAGCTGTTGATAGTTCGTTTACATGTAATCCATCCACAGATAAATTAACTATTATACATACCCAATAATTGGAATTTTTAATTAATTTATGTTAATTCGCTGTATAAATCATAATGTATCGTGCGGAATTCGATACTTGAGAAATAGTGTAATTTTACACTTAATATTTCGAAATCACATAGTGCAATATATCCATATTTTCCATCCTAATTTGAATAATGAGATTTTTTCAACATTCGTGAATTTTGTGTTTTTAAAATATTCCTAAATATTTAATTCCTAAATAATTAATTAATTCCTAAATATTAATAGTATACGGTCTAAGGTTTCGCATGGGAGTCCGTCATGCAGGGAAGTCTGAATATGACACGGGGATCAGCTAATAATAACAGCAGAAATCATCCTTTAAGCTACGAGCGCTTCCTATAGAACATGTAAAAATATAATTAAAGTATACGAATTAAACATTGTAGTGAGACTGCGACACAGGCTTCCTGTAACCTGTAAAATTATAATTAAATTATACGAATTAAACATTGTAGTATGACTGCGACACAGACCTGTGGGCAGCGACCGACCGGTGTCCAACTTTGTAGTGTCGCGCAGCTCGATGAACCTAACGGCCCCCACAACCGGTCTTCTTATGGAACGAACATTCTCCCGAAACTTGCATGCCATCCAATTCTCGCCAGCATCACTCCAATTAGAATTCCATGCGTTACTCTATCATTTCGAAACCATTCTGCGGCCATTATCATGATACAAGGACTTACTTGTCATGCTCATTCCCCGCCGTGAGTAATAAAGCCATCTTGTAACTCTAGTTTAATTTTTTGTCATTAGTGTCATTAGTGTAAACTTTACGCATTGAAGTTTATTTATTATGTGGTGACGATTGTTCCACCAGAGGCCGAGGTTTCACGCAATGTATAAGATAAGTTTTTTGCTAAAATGGCGCTGCTGTCAGTTTAATTTTTGTTTTTGCAAGTTTTGCAGAAATTCGTTAAGTTTTAGTGGATGCCACTTTTTCAGAGAGCTTCATGCAGTATCGTTTGTCGTGGAAGCGGTATGCTTAGATTATGTATAAGTATAATGAAAGTATAGGTATTATGAAAGGATAATATTAATTTGAAATTTTGAATATTTCGAGTTCTCATACGAGAAAAGTCAAATAACACATGAATTTCTGGTCGTTTTTGACGAACTCGAATATTGCATGAAGAATATGTAAGTAAAAAGTAGGATAACCTATTATTTATATTTTGGATTTGATTTTTTTGATCAGCATCCGAGAACGACGCCTAGAAGTTTCCCCATCAAAGGTTATCTGCAGTGACATTCACTGTAACCGGTTCACGTCTCTCCGACGTCCAGAATTACACTGCTTTCTGGAGCAGAAGATTCTGTCCGTTCTCGATGGTACATTCCTGCCTTTGCATGATCTGCGTCTCCTTATTTTTAATTAAAATTTATTATCGCTGCACCGATGGTTAACCGGCAACCATGCATCAGGTACCGGTAATTTGGTAACGATTTTATTATAAATGGCCCATCGATGCTACCATTTCTTACGTATGCTTTCTCCTCGCAACTTGCGATTCGTTATGCATCACTGACATTGCTGGGTTACAATTATCATAATTTCCGGTCCAAGCAGTCGCTAAGCCAAAGCTCAGACCGAATTCTCGCGGCCATCTTTACTAAGGCAAATGACATCTTGCTTCTGAGAATCTCTTAATTATCCTAACGCCATTGATAATGCATTTTATGCATGAGTCGCAAATTCATCTTCATCTACAATTAAAATGAGATCAGCTCTGTCTAGAATCCTAAACGGGCTTTGGTCATTCAAAAGCTCTAGTTTTTATTCAACACTTTAATCCTGTGCTGGTCCAGCGTGACTCATCGAACATTTTCCGGTGTCCGTTAGGATGCCATCCGAGACTAAAAATTCTGTACAGTTTTCTTTTTGATTTCTTTATCGGTATTTATTCATGTCTGCTGTTCTTTGTGCGGGGTTAAATCATAGAAAGCTTTATTATGTGTGCGAATTGTTTATTTTATTGCACTATTGATGTAATCGAAATTGTATATTTATATAAACGATTTCAGTATTTTTCCTTGAACTCAACCTGGTATAATTAAATTTCACTGTTTACTTCTTTATTAATTGAGTTTAGTTGAATCTAAATATTTTTGCATATACGAGTAAAATAGACGTAATACACTACCCATCATGGGTTCAGTTTCTTAGCAGCCGCGATTGATTTTCCAGCATTTAATTAATTTATTACAGAACGACTTTCGTCGCTATAGATCTTGCATGTGTTTCTTAAAATTGAATAAAAATGCATGTATCTTTTGAATTAGCCCACAAATGCTATCAATCTTTTACCCTGACCGATATCTCCTTGTGTCATGGGTACGGCTTCTATCCATCACATTTTAGAAGCGGCAAACAAGCTATGCAAATGGCACTGAAATGCAATTTTTTATCACATTACGTAGGAGAAACGTTAGCTTATAGCATGGAATAAAACCATTGCTTGTTAAACCATTACTGTTAAACCATTGCTTGGTTAAAACCATTACTGTACTTGTTACGAGAGCACTTCTATTTGCCGCTCTATTATAGAGGGCGTTTTTCACATCTCGGGTCAGTGTTTTATCGAGTTTTTTTCTTGCTGGCTGTCGCTGCATGGGAGCCGCAGTTTCACTTTCATGCAGAACTGAGCTTTCTAACTCGCCAGAGAGAAAGAGAGAGGCAGGGAGAAGGCGCTTGCCGTGCAGGCATCTTTGGCCACCTGTCCTCCGTACTTTCCTGCGTCCTGCCATGCAGACATCTTTGGCCACCTGTCCTCCGTACTTTCCTGTGTCCTGCCATGCAGGCATCTTTGGCCACCTGTCCTCCGTACTTTCCTGTGTCCTGCCATGCAGGCATCTTTGGCCACCTGTCCTCCGTACTTTCCTGCGTCCTGCCATGCAGGCATCTTTGGCCACCTGTCCTCCGTACTTTCCTGTGTCCTGCCATCTTTATAATTATTTTTTATCTCTCTTTCGGTGGCACAACGTCCGCTAGCAAAGAAAATTCACTTGTGGCATGTTCGCATGGCATGGTCAACTGCCAACAGGTTTCACTAACAGCTACAAGAATAATTTGGCGAATGTCCTAGAAATTTTGCATTCCGTAGCCGTAATCCATGTTGAATAAGTTGCATCTATTATTTATTTATTTGCCCATTGGATGGATAAACGAAGGACTAATAAATATTCACATTCATTATTTACCTTGATTATATTCTGACTTTTATATTAGGCAATTCGCTTCATCTGCTATTTACCCGGAGCTCTCCTGGAAGAAGATTTATTTTGATTTGACTTTCATTTTATTTAATTTCATGCAAATGCAGCGACTTTCTGTTTGTCATAACCACTTTTCTGTGATACAAAGAGAGGATCTACTGAGAGGGTCTACTGAGAGGGTCTACTGAGAGGGTCTACTGAGATTTCACTAACAGCTACAAGAATAATTTGGCGAATGTCCTGGAAATTTTGCATTCCGTAACATTAACCCATGTTAAATAAGTTGTACCTAATGTTCCTTTATTTCTCCATTGAAAGAATTAACGAAGGACTAATAAATATTCCTAATCATTATTTACCGTGATTATATTCAGACTTTTATACTAGGCAACTCGATGCAGCTGCTATTTACCTGGAGCTCTCTTGGAAAAAGATTTATTTTGATTTGACTTTCCTTTTATTTAATTTCATGCAAATGCAGCGAATTTTTGTTTGTCTGAACCACTTTTCTGTGATGCAAAGAGAGGGTCTACTGAGAGGGTCTACTGAGAGGGTCTACTGAGAAGGTCTACTGAGAGGGTCTACTGAGAGTGTCTGTTGAGAGGGTCTACTGAGAGGGTCTCCTAAGAGGGTCTGTTGAGAGGGTCTACTGAGAGGGTCTGTTGAGAGGGTCTACTGAGAGGGTCTACTAAGAGGGTCTACTGAGAGGGTCTACTGAGAGTGTCTCCTAAGAGGGTCTGTTAAGAGGGTCTACTGAGAGGGTCCACTGAGAGGGTCTACTGAGAGTGTTCATCGTCGTCCAGTGATTGGCTCGCGACAATCATCCTCGTATTTCTTCGCTGGCGGTTCGTTGATTGCGTGCAGATTACTTGATCACGATATGGCAATCATGAATATGAATTATCTGAAAAAATTAATTACTCAATTCTTGAGTGTTCTTTAATGGAAAAATACCCGTAGCATCAAATATAGCATAAACTCTGGCGTGTTGTTCTAAGCTAAATCTTAAAAAAATGTTGATGTACAGTTTAAAATTAGAGTAGAAATACGTGCAATAAAATAGGTTCCCCTAGGTTTTCTGGAAATAACTGTTAGAAATGAGGTTTCCACAAGAATTTTTCACTGTGAATCTTATTTCTAACAGTTATTTCCAGGGGAACCTATTTTAGTGCGCGTGTCATTTTTTAACCTATTTTTAGCGTACCATTTTATTTGTGTTCCACCTCAGAGCCTTTGGCATCTCGTTTTCACCGATCATGCTCAGCCTCTCCATACATCTCGCTTTTTTAAGTTGTGTAGGCATGAGATCTCGCAGCAAAAATGTACATCAGTGTTACGCCGCTCAGTGGACCGTGTCGTTGCGCTGCATCTTGCATTACATCGGCGCTCGCTCTGTATTTTACTGTTACACTTAAAAAAAATATAACTCAGTACTCACTGCAGTGAGTGACAGAGAGTGCATTTTCTCGTCGACGAAAACGCGAAGTCACGGACGGACAGGCAGACGGACGGACGGACGGACATGACGAGAACAATATAGGGCATTTTTTCCATAAATGAGAACATGCGCTAATAATCGGGTCATATTTTTCATATAGTGGTACACTTTCTGCAGGTAGTATTGATACGCCCTTTTGCAGGGGAAACTGGGTAAAGATGACCACACAAGGGGTAAACAGTGCTTCGTTATTTGAACAAATTCTCGCTCATTTTTCTGGATGTACCCACAGCCTTTCTTGCTCGGCCAGCTTCTTTGCTTGCTTGAACATAATCAATTCGTTCAATGAATTTAATCGACATGAAAATTACGTATTTTTGTGTTTAAATTAAATTAAAATAATGGATTTGTGTTTAAACGGTAAAACTTGCTGCAGTAAATAACCCGTCATGGGATTATACATGACAGGATCCCGAAAAGACAATGTTAACAATAAATTTTTCGAGTTCACTAGTTCTCCATATTCTAATTCTCTAACAAGTGGTTTTAATCTGTGAAATTGAAAATTTTGCAATATTCACTTATAGTCTGTAATTAGGTGGAAATTTTAATTGAATCTAAAATAATAAAAAAATTCCTCCGACGGTTCCCACAATAATGCAGCGAATTAATATCCTAAAACGAATCACAATGTGTTATTTTATTTGCCGTTGGTAGATTGAACTCTTATATATATAATACCCATGACGATGTTTAAGAGAGCCCCAGATGTAATGTGGTCAACTGCCAGTACAACATGCGTGGTCAACTGCCAGTACAACATGCGTGGTCAACTGCCAGTACAACATGCGTGGTCAACTGCCAGTACAACATGCGTGGTCATTAGGGAAAATTGTGACCATCATCACCCATGAAATAATCATCTTGGGTGCGAATTTAATAAGTGCGTTGGTAATTCATCAGGCATTCAACGACGAATATATAATTTCGAACGCTTTGAAGTAAATTATTCGATAGAATCCAACAGTTTTTGCTGCAATTGTCTTGTTATTTCTTATTTATTTCTATCGACGATCATCGATCGCGCATTTCCGGTAAATTCCTTCTACATCCCTACATTTTTTGAGATAGAAACTCGATTTTGTTACATTGTACAAAGTTTGAATAACTTATCATACCAATCATTAGGCATCTGGAATGACAACAGAAATTTTAGTTTAAAAAATACAAGATCGTCAGTGGATTTTCATTTTTCTGATATATTTCGGAATTACTATTTCATAAATATCTTATGAACATGAAATGATTGCGCATTGCACTTATGTATTAATTCTTGCTTCAATTGCGTAGGTTATTTGGTAAGTTGTCATCATTCGTCAAGATGATGAGTCATCAGTCACGTTCTGAAATTTCCTGCGATTTTCGTATATATAAACGCGGTCTATACTCGAATATCCTTCTAATTTCAGTCGGTCATTGCATCAGATTGGTGTCATCACTGTGGCCACACAGTGCTGCTTTAGCTGCTCAACCCTTGAAAAAAATGGGTAAAACTATCCAAATTATGACTCACTTGCTACCTGTAGCACTGTTACGTCATTTTCCCGGACCAAACTGGGTCAAGACAACAATATGAGGGCAAAACTTCGTCATTATTTAGACAAAATCTCATTAGTTTTTTGAGTGTCTACCCTCACGCAGCGGAGATTTGTAGCACAAAACGGCACCTTTAACCCTAACCTTTATGACCATATATGAACATTTCATCTCATAAGTAGGATTACCTCTCACTAGAAATGAGAGCTTGGTTTGACAAAGGTTGTCAAAACGTAAACACAAGATTAAACTCTCTTGACTGCAAGATTAATCCCCGTTTCTTGGTAAATCCACGGTTCACGGCTGAAATTTTCAATATTAGAACACACAAGTACACACGAGCGCGTGAACTGTATATAATTCGAAAAGAATTTCAGCGTTGGCGTTTGAAATTGGTTCGTTTGTTAAACCAAAATTTAAGTTAATCTTTGTTTTAAAACCTTTGATATTACCAATGTCAATAATTTGAACGAAAATTTTGTACCAAGAATATTGTTCATTATAATTATTGAAGTTCGTGTATGATAATCGAATATCAGCACTTAATATCCGCTACATGTAGGAGCATCGTGTGGGATGGTGCGCTCGCTCATACAGGACTGAATCATCATACAAGTCATACAAGTCAATCGTAATAATGTTTATAATTGTCGCCCTGTTTGTGCCTCTATATGTTGTTGGGTGTTAATTTTAAGGATTTAATAATTGAGCTGCGATACAGTGATGAAAAAATCACCAAAAATGCATGTAACGGTAATATTAAGTAATGATACAAATATTTAAATAAAATATTTATTGATATTCAATGAAAATGTCACACAGTAATTACAACAATTAGCTAAACAACTGTGAAATGTTCATTAATTTTTTGAACTTGCACCGTCATCATTCATGCAGTGCAGGTTATACACATGTAGGGTTGGACAAAATGCACGTTGATGGTCGAAAATTTATGCCGTTGTGCCATTGACAGTCTTGATGTCATTATCAATCCTGAAATTCACCCTCATGACACCTCTGTGTTTCGTTACCTACTGCATGTTTATAATCTTGTCGCAAATTTGAACCGTGCTTTGATCCACATCTTCTGTTTAATGCGTGAGAAAATGCGAAATTTGCTTCGTCATTTTACGCACTGGAAAGACAAGATCTGTGCCACGTACGCACATGCCGACTAATTCTTCATCATGACACAAATTGCTTGTCAGAATAATGAACGTCTATGTATTCCTGCCTGAAAAATGACGTACTTTTGTAAATGACTCGCGTGAAATATAACTCGAAGACGACAGCAATTTCACCCAAACGTGAGAACAATTTAATCCGCTTTGGCATAATAAAGGATTAGTCGGTAATGATGATGTGTCATGCACATTGGGTTTGATCATATCTACGAAGTCAGCGTATGAAGGCTACTGCGTGTTTGCGACGAAAGCAGTCAACTTTTTCTCTTTCTTAAATTTATGATTTTTTTTTTTTGAACTGGAAATAGGTGCAGCTGTCGTGTAGGAGTCCAATTGCTAGACTTAAAGTTTTATGAATCGGTTCGTCCTTTGCCTTTTTGCAATCATTATATTGAATAAAAACAATTGCAAGATTGATAAATCGCAACGGCAAAACTGATGAAAAAATATTTCGGTGTGTAATCTTCTTTTTCGTTCTAATTTGTTGAGGGCTTATGATAAGTCACGCTTGTCTTAAAAGCACCTTGAAGTGCCGTTATTATGCTAAAATAACTAATTCTAACGTATACCTGAAAAAACTGAATTGATGCATTCGAATTTTGCCCTCGTGCAATGGTAGCCTAGATAAAATACCAGATCGGATTGCGCTTCTGAAACGTCATAGGTCAGTTGGAATTGGGGAGCTCGAAAAGAAATTTGTATTTTTGCCAGAACAGCCACTGCAGTGACATGACGAATGTGTAAATGAATAAATATAGCATCCAGTCTGATATACGGGCAGTCTGTTATACGGGCAAGACCAGTCTGATATACGTCTGACCAGTCTGATATACGGGCAAGATTATTTTTTATTTTTGCCCGAGCAGCCGCTGCAGTGACATGACGAATGTGTAAATGTATAAGCAGATGTGTTTCACATCTCCGTTCCTGACCGCATTCCATCAATTGTCTCACTGAAAATTTTTTCTTGCACTGAAATGCTACATCTGTAAATTTTCAATTACATAAGGGGAATGTAGTATATTCAAATACAGGATTTTCAACTGGAATTTGAAATGTACATTTTCAATACTCCATAATATTTTTCTCTTCTTATAATTTTAGCTATAATTTTCCGTACTGTTTTAATCTTGTCATAAGCTTTAGTATGTTTGACTTTAGTTTGGTATTTAAGTATGTAAAAGTAGTGTTGAAGTAGTATGTTTGGTATTTTAAGTATGTTATTTAAGTATGTTAAACCATGGTTCAGATAGTTTTCATCACCTATTGGATACTGCTCAACAGATTTTTCTTTTGCATGTTAAATGCATCTCTTTTCGAAGCTTTGTAAATATAAGCTAATTAATCATTAATTAATTATAAGCTAATTGATAATTAATCCTAATACTTCGCATTCATTTTTTCTGTTCATTATTGAAGTAAAATATAAAAGATTCTTAACTCGCAGTACAAAAACTTTAGTCATGACATTGCACAGATGTATTACTGAAAGATTATGATTTCATTAATTGAGTCCACAAGCATTTTTAGCTTCATTCCACGCGCTGTTTTTTCAGTCATGCTGCCGAGCATGATTTTTGTCGTGGGTGTGGCCGAGCTTCACGTCCCGTAAGGCTACTTCGTTATCCTGGCATTTCCTCGATGCTAAATTGTAATGGCTATTCCTGAGTCCCCGCGTCAATTGAGAGATGTTTATCATATCTTATTGACAGTAAAAAACGATACAGTGGTCTGATCTAAGAAATCTTGAACTGGTCTCCGAAACGTTTTCAATGAAGATATAGCGAATTTACTTGGTGTATTAATTATTTGTTACCTATTTCTTGGTGATCTTACGATATGAGTAGACAAATGATATGAGAAAAATTGAATATAACCTGATTTATGGTAAATGATATGCAATATGATCTATCTTCATTTATACAACTTTGAACTTGAGCGACATGATTTGGTGATGTTATAAGAGATTATTTATAATATTTTTGTAGGTAGAAGAAGATTAACACAATCATTTGTTATTTTGCACATAAATAGACAAATTTAAGCGTCATTTTAAGACAAACCTTTGATGCGTAATTCATTTTCAATGGCTACTTCATGATTTGATCTTAAGTAACTATAATTTATTAGATTCCTTGATTAACAAGTAAGCGTGCATGATCACAAAAGCAGTCGGATAAAAATTGACTTGCCAATTCGCTGAAGGAATTATGAATTTGAAATTGTTAGGAGAACGCTACGTGGTATTATTTTAGTCGTAGCTAAATCTATTTGGAAAATTCATTTTGTTTTTCTGGTAGCCTTGCCGCTCAGATCGAGGCCTTTAATGCATGCATGGACATTGGGCAGGGTCGTGAAGCTACCGCTTTGCCGTGTGTATACTCGGTGTATAAATAAAGACTTTACACCGTCTGTATAAATAAAGACTTTGTCTTAACAATTATGCACTTCTTGACATTGCTTTAGCCATCCAGGGCCTATACTTTCAAAAAAAGTTAAGAGATCGTAAGTTCATTAGCCAATCATTGACGGCCTTTCAAGCAAAATCCACAAATCATAGACAAGAAAATAGAGCGTAAGTACTTACGTTCAATTAGCGAGTTTTGGAAGTATGGCCCCTGACACATTTTGCCAAGCTAAAAGAAGTATCAGTGCAACCTGTTTCACTTTTGACAATATGACTGACTTAACCGTTTTTCAGATGCGTGTGTTACATTTGCCCATGTACTCGGACGGCCTTGATCTTAAGGGCTGGTCGTGCAGTGGTCCGAATAATCATTGAATAATGTTTAAATCATTACAGTTGGGATTGCATGTGGTACAATTTTCTCTGTTGCAAGAGTAGGTAATTATATAATAAATGATCTTCCAATTAGATAATTTGTAAAGTATGGTGAAGGTATCCAATCGGTTAGGGTTATAGGCAACATGCACGGAACAGGGTTGCATCAGTTTGCTTATATCCAGCATAATGTTTGTGTTAACTCTATTTCGTGTGATTTCAATTCAAATTAACTGTGCGGGGATTCTTGTTATAAATAGTGGTTTAAAAAATCTTCGTAGATTCTCAGATATCCAATATTAATCAGTCATTATTTCGTTAAGTAGTCGTTCAATGCAGAGACTACCAAGCATATACCTACCGATTTATTTCATGAATATTCAAATTTACCGCAAATAAAGCTCGTTCATGGATGAACTGACATTCCCATCAGTAAATATTGCGAAGACGATATTTTCATTTCATTCAATGCATTACTGAATATTTTCAACAGTTCAAAGTAAAAATGTTTTGATTTTAAAATGGTTAACTATTCAAAAATATCAAAGCCTTCTTCGAGTATAACGCCGCCAATATGAAACATTGTAATCGTGTGCTGTTTCGAGTTTTTCTTGAGTACAAAATATTTGCATTTTGACGACTACAAGTATTATAAATAATCACAAGACTCGATTAATGTACCGTAAAGACGTTCGCAGGCGTTCTATGATTCGTTTAAATGTCGGTGACTGTATAATTTTGAAATAGAACATGTCCATGCGGACGCGGAATGACCGCACTTTACCGCTATCTGCATTCCGTTCCCATAAAAAGCGATCAGAGTTTTTTTTCTCCACTATCCCGAGTTAAGCGACTGGGAAAGCCGTTTGTACTTTTCACCTTTCCGTTTTGTGCTTTACTTCACGTGTTGGAAAGGACTTAACTTTCACCGGCCGTGTTTCTTCTCAATAAATTCAAATCAGCCCATATGAGGAGGGACTCTAGTGTCGATTGTTTCTTATACCGCGCTGGAAAGTATCAACGTGGGCCTTGTTTCAATATAAAGTATCATTTTGAATCTTGTTTCAATTTAAAGTATCATTTTGAATCTTGTTTCAATTTAAAGTGTCAACATGGGCCTTGTTTAGTATCATTTTGAATCTTGTTTCAATTTAAAGTATCATTTTGAATCTTGTTTCAATTTAAAAGTTTATATCCACAAGACATAAATCACATATGACTTAGTTTTGCTCTGCATATATGTACATATTCCAATAGATTTTCCTTTAAAAGAAAACTGATAATATATCTGACCAAGGATAAATATTTTGTTGAGATATTATCTTCTCATCCAAATTCATCAGACTATTGCGTAGATATTTATTTCTTGACCGGCTCATACGAAGGCGGTGACGTAATTGGTAGAGTAATTATAGCGTTTTTTAACGAATAAATCGTCGCTCTGTGATTGGTCGACCGCAGCGTTGTAGATCAACGTAGCCCCGCTGCGCGTTGCTGGCATGTGAAAGCGTTCAATGCACGCTTTTTGAATGTATGCATTTGTTTTCTTGTTTGAACTTTCTTAATCTTGTCATATATTACCCCGCGGTCTGAAAATTAAACCAATTTCACACTAATCGAGTTTAAATGAGCGCCATTTGCTGCGTGCTTGGACTCTTTAAGAAACGCCAACTAGCTAATTTGTCTAGTCATTGTGGTGATAAGACGAATTGCATTTACGTTTATCATTGACAAAGAATTTTTTTATGTATTGATCCTTACTGTTCTTCGGCCACAGTTCTTGAGATTTTCATTCTGATCTATGCAAGATTTCCTCTACACGCTGTTGTTGATGGCATCTCCAATAGCATTTTTAAATTCTACATTCGTATATTAAGCATTCGTACATCCTGCATCCGTGTATTTATCATCCCTATATTCAGCATCCGTATAACCTGACTGCCATCAGCCTATCAGTTGAATATAACTCACGAATGGAGGATGCCTTGCGATCTAACATTGGCTGGCCAACGAGAAGCTATTGTGATTCTTAATTGGAATGGAGGATTGGGTATCTTCTTGCCAACTTGTTATCTTATCATCCTTATATAACGTACCCTTAAGGTAAATTTATATAATCTTTAGTCCGACGTGCGAATTATACTCTGCCGAAGCGTCTTCACAAAATGTATAAAGGCCAGTAGGTAACCGTACGTTCTCAACAAAAGTCTTCACAATCGTATTGAATTTTTTGAATTTTTGGTTAATCGATGGAAACAATTTTTTATGGTAAAATAAATGATTTTATTTTAAAAATAAAATTTCTCATGAATAAATCACAGATTTAACTGAAAACGCTCCACTGTTTTGTTGATTGGCGATTCGAGAAAGAATTGCATTGCTTACTGCGAAAAAAATTGGAATTTTTGCTGTTGAAACGAATAACTGAGTTGCAATCTTCAGCTCAACGCCAATCCCCAGACCCTGAATGATGATCACGAGTTCCCGTTTACCGGACATGCCTCGCTTTGTTCTCGACCTCCATAGTAATATTAGCGTGAACATTCAGTTAACCGATTACTATAAACCGTGTAATAATCGAATTTGAAATTGCTTTGTTTAATATCACTTTCATGAATCGCTTGTGTCGGCTACTGTTTCGTTCAATTTTCCACTGATGTTCCTTATTTGAATTATCCTTTTAAACATGATTCAATACTGTAATTTTTAATGTACGTCATTTCATTTTATCCCTTCGTCTATTTAAGTACTCTTAACTATGTTTAAGTTTCCAAATATCAAATATTTATATTTCGATTTCGTGATAATTCAATGATTGTAATTAATTTTTTGTGTGTCACAGGTGAGTTTTGTGGCCCATCGTAGACCCACTGCGCCGTAGTGAGTAAACTCATTCACTCTACTTACATGTTTTTACTATTCTCTTGTTCAGTACTGACTCATATATCTAACTTTTCTCATGCAATATATTGCTGCATATTTTCCTTCCCAGTCAATGAATGTTTGTTACATATTCGTCATTATGTAAATTCCTCATTATTCGACTTTTAAAATTCCATGCCTCCTTCTTTTAATTATTGCGCTTCGGTCAAACTGAAGACTCTCAGGTGACAAAATAATGTGTCGCCGCCGCTATCTTTTTGAACTTTCTGCATGTCGTTGATAAAGTTAATTATTGTTTATTAATGTTTATAATTGTAATGTTAAAAATGTATTGGAATGTTTGCAATTCTCAAACATTTTCACAAATGATGAAAGATAGTCTTGGGTGAGTAAAGGCTTATTTTTATTTTCATAATTTGTTTGAACCTTCTACCTGGGTTATGGGAAAATATTTCGTGTTTTACTCTGTTAAGAAATATATTCAACAATGACCAAACGATTTTAATACTGATTAGAAAAATTATCGCCTTATACAATGTCAAATGCGTTTTTAGCTCATTTCGTGTTGTCTCAACTCGCTTGTCTCTGCCAAACGAGGCGACAAAGCTACGCCTTGTGACACAAGCGCCTTTTCCCAGCAACTGCAAAATGAGTTGCGATGTCACTTATTTTGAAAACACGTTTGCCTAGCTTCTCTTAATGCATAGTCTGCACTTGTTTCCTGCATGCACGAGGCTTTCCGAGGCACCATTGTTGCTGTCGCATTGTCTAGGGTTTTGTGTGTGAAGGCACTTAAAGCCTGCGTCCTGCAATTGATGGATGATTGTTTGCCTGAAGTTTGCACATTGCCTAATACCGAAAGCTCCGACTAAAACAGTTCAGTCTTTACTTTTCTGCTCAGTCTTTTTTTACTTTTCTTTTGTTCAGTCCTTTATATAGGAAACTTTTCTGTGTCCCCTATATAAGAGTTTACTCCGCCTATTGAATAATCACCATGCAATGAGTAATTACCATTACCATAATTCTGAGTACCATGCCGTATGCTGACGATATTTGTCTGAGCATTTAAGGTAAAGTTAAATGCTTTAAAAACTATACGCAAATAATTAGAAATCAAGGAATGCCCAATGGTCGCCCTACCTGACTTACCATGCATGTATACTAAACCTAATCTTTCAGAGCCGCGCAGTCACGATAAGAGGAATCAATCGATCATATATTAGCGAACTCGAATAACGAGCAGATGCGTCTGAAATTATATACTCGAGGTCTGGCATCGAAACTTGACATGTCTTCCCTGCACGGTGGCATTCACGATCAGTGGCATTCACGACTAAAATGCAGTAGCATACATGTAAAGAGGTCGTCTTAATTCACCGATAACACTACTGAAGCAAGACGATGCACCGATAATACCACTGCAGCAATACAATGCAGTGAGAACACCACTGCAGCAAGACAATGCAGTGAGAACACCACTGCAGCAAGACAATGCAGTGAGAACACCACTGCAGCAAGACAATGCAGTGAGAACATGCACCACTGCAGCAAGACAATGCAGTGAGAACACCACTGCAGCAAGACAATGCAGTGAGAACATGCACCACTGCAGCAAGACAATGCAGTGTGAACACCACTGCAGCAATACAATGCAGTGAGAACACCACTGCAGCAAGACAGTGCAGTGAGAACACCACTGCATCAAGACAATGCAGTGAGAACACCACTGCAGCAAGGCAATGCAGCGCTACGCGCTATTTAAACATTGATTTAAAGTGACGCTCAAAGTAGATCAGCAGCTAAAGCATTGTGGGTCATAATCTGAAAGCCATAAGTCCGAGCAAGACCCTACTTTAGAAAGTTGATTTGGAGCCCGAGGCCTGAACGCGCGTTAAGCTGTTAAATGACTCGGCGGCGGCTTGCCACGCTCACCACCACCGCTGGCCAAATTCTAATTTGTCGAGGTAACGCTGGGAATCTGATAGTAGAATCTTTACTTTGCACCGTAAATGCTAAAAACTTAGCTTTGCATCGTAAATGCCCTCTTCTTGACAGGGGACCAAGTTGCTACAAACCATTCTAGACTGAAAATTTATCGTTCTCTACCGCTGTGTATATATAGTGCTGGGTAAAAACTTGTCTTGCATAAAAATTTTCCCCGAAATGCGACGAGAACTCTTACCTGAAGCATTAGCTTTTAAATAAATTCGCAGAAATAATTAAATCAGTGTTATATGATGACGGGAGGAATTAGTAATGACTTTTCAAACCGGGAGCAAAATATTCGCGCTACAATCCATTCCAGACTTTCTTACAATTATTCGCAAAATAGTCGAAACCGAGCGCGCAGTCCCGTTAAAGTTGGTCCTTTTTGCCTTGCCTGCCTCGCAAGTACGATTTTGTCACCGGTGGATCACTGCTCAGTTCAACTTTCAGCTGGCATTTAAGCGCCGCCACGAAGAGCTTTTAATAATCGTCTTCAGAGAAAGCTTTGATCATCATATGTCAAACCGCGTGATCGCCCGACCGAGTCAATATAAAGCAAGCGAACTACCTAAGTGTGAGAAAGCTCGGCGACTTCGCAAGCATTTACCCCTAGCGAGGCCGCCCGCTATGCACGTTTTGTGGTCTCGATCAAAAAATTATGACTGCTTTGAAAGTGGATCGATCGCGCGTCGTCATGTCATTGAAGAATTTACTGTGAATGGAAAATACTGGAAATGATAATCTATGATGATATTAATGAGGAAAAAGATTGCTACGGAAAAACAGAATATCAACAAAAGTTTTCATTGTTTTCGTAAAAAAATTTTCCGAAGATTTTCAATTTTTACCTGAATTCTATATAATGTTTAGGCAGCAGCTTTAAAGCAACAGAACATGGAAATTGATAGTGTAATTTGTTGAATTGAGTCTGCAAACATGAATTTACGTGAGCAATGAATCGTTTTCTTTTTCAGACAAGCTAAAGTACCCCAATCGTACCTCGCAATTGTACTTTGATCGAGTTTAAACGTCTTCAAAAACCAATTCTTTCCTAGTTGTCTGATTGAATGTGTAGAGATGGAAATCGTCAATTTTAATTTTACTATTCTGATATTAATATTAGTTTTAATTACGCCAAGAATTTAAGTATTCGTTTCGTGGTGGTAGAATCTTGAAGCTGTGCTGTGTAGGTAAAAATTTGCTCCTTTTGTAAATGAGTAAATGCGCATTTACAAATGTGCATTTTCTGGAGCTAATATGCGCATTTTTAGCTCTTTTTTGCTCCTGCTGTAAATGCGTTGTAAAGTTAGTTCTCTCGTGCAGTAGAAATTATGCTAGTGACCGCACATATGTATGTGTAAAGTAAGTTGATTAGCTTGAGCTGATGCAAAATAAACTAGAGTTTGTCGGGATTTCCCCCGTCTATTCTTTTTTCATTTGTTGAAACGCGTATATGGATTTTATAGTTTTTTATTATTCAGTCATAAATTTTTAGACGCTCACTTGCAAGAGCTTTATGGAATTGATATTTGCGTATGACCAACTTTTTTTTATAAGATGTTTTCCTGCCTCATTGGCCCAGTTTATATATTGGTAAATTAATGTGGTAGAAATATTGGTGGATCGCTAGAGGGCACACTGTTAGAAAAATGACCGTTAACGGTATTACCGGCGTTTCAGCGGCCGGTCGGCACGTGAAAAAAACACCTTTTCACCGTTTCTATTCCAATTTAACATCAGAAATCCGTAAAACATCTGATGAAAACGACGAAACAGTTTATTTTCGCGGGGCGACCGGCCACTAGGATGCCGGTGGGACCGTTTTTTCACCGTTTTTTCTAATAGTGCAAGCATGTGTACCTATAGCTATGCAGTAACCTCCACCCACAGGATATGCTGTAACCAAAACCTTTGTTGCTCAATAACCCGACAAGGAAACAATGTCTTCCATTATTCCAGGTTACTGGGGAACTAGTTCGTACTGCGCAGCCTATAGCTACGTATCGCTACGACGACCGCAAAACTTCATGGCACGCAAGGATAAGTGTACGCTGCTCCTATTATTTGTTGCTCTATTTATTCAAACCGCATTGCGGGCTCGACCTGAACTTAACGATTAATTTTGTAACTTGTAGAGCTTGCGGTGCGAGCTCCGTATGTTTGAGTGTTATTATGTTGGTCGTGGCTTCTTTTATCCACTAGGCTGATAATGTTTATTACTTGTGAACCTGAGGTGCTGTAGGCGGTTATTTCATTACTCAGTGTAATTTCTCCTGATTTTCTGGCCACCGGAATGTCATACTGCATGAACAATTACTTAGCAGTTGTTTTTAAAATGAGAATTGACAATACTGCCTCATTTACGGGAATGTATAGTTGTTGATATTATTTTTTTTTTATTTTTGTTTTAGCGATTGGTTCTTGAGCAAATATCAAATTATCGATTGTCCTTCAAAATTACATTCACTGCTGTACAAAACTGCATTTAGCTGCAGTGATAGAGATACGCCAAAAAGGAATATCAGACGCAATTCTTGAATTTGTTAAAAAAAATTGCAATATGGACTAAATAATAAGTCTAGCTTTTAGCACAAATCTCACTTCAACGCGGCGCTTGAATTAGGTGCTGCAAATAAAAACGATATTTCGATTATAAATAAACTCTAACCTCTGAATCCGATACCGAGAGTGCATCTAGTACCTTCTTAGAAGGTAGATGCACTCTCGATATCGAATTGTAGAAGTTCTTCAATTCCGCTCCTGATTTTTCATTGTTGCGGGAGAGATCCAATGAGTAGTGTCATACCCGTCCGAGTGTTGACCTTGCAATGCTGTCAAACCTTCTGCTACAGAGATGCTAAGTAGTGTGATATACTCGTCCGAGTGTTGGTTGACCTTGCAATGCTGTCAAACCATCTGCTACAGAGATGATAAGTAGTGTGATATACACGTCCGAGTGTTGACCTTGCAATGCTGTCAAACTTTCTGCTACAGAGATGCTAAGTAGTGTCATATACCCGTCCGAGTGTTGACCTTGCAATACTGTGAAACCTTCTGCTACAGAGATGCTAAGTAGTGTGATATACCCGCCCGAGTGTTGACCTTGCAATGCTATCAAACCTTCTGCTACAGAGAGGCTAAGTAGTGTGAAATACCCGCCCGAGTGTTGACCTTGCAATGCTATCAACACGTTAACGTAAGAGATAATAAGTTGTGTCTTACCCGTCCGAGTGTTAACTTTGTAATGCCGTCATCCCTTTTTTGGACCATGAAATGCTGTCATCCTGTCTTCTCTCCATCTTTACTTCTAACTCGTTTTATTAGGACCTCATTAAATGCTGCTACCTCGTTTTATTCAGACCTTTAAATGCTGCTAACTCGTTTTATTCAGACCTTTAAATGCTGCTACCTCGTTTTATTCAGACCTTTAAATGCTGCTAACTCGTTTTATTCAGACCTCTAAATGCTGCTACCTCGTTTTATTCAGACCTTTATATGCTGCTAACTCGTTTTATTCGGACCTTTTAATGCTGCTACCTCGTTTTATTCAGACCTTAAAATGCTGCTACCTCGTTTTATTCAGACCTTGAAATGCTGCTAACTCGTTTTATTCGGACCTTTAAATGCTGCTACCTCGTGTTATTCAGACCTTTAAATGCTGCTAACTCGTTTTATTCGGACCTTTAAATGCTTCTACCTCGTTTTATTCAGACCTTTAAATGCTTCTACCTCGTTTTATTCAGACCTTTAAATGCTTCTACCTCGTTTTATTCGGACCTTGAAATGCTGCTGACTCGTTTTATTCGGACCTTGAAATGCTGTCAACTCCATGGACCTTGAAATGGCCATGCCCTCGACTCTGTTCAAGTCAGGCCAAATAAAACCCTTCTGTAAACACCACGGCTCGCTCGATCGAAAAATGCGGCGCTGCCTCTCTTTGCTTTACCGGCCGTTTGATGGGAGAGTAAACTGGTCGTTTCCTCGAGACGAAAAAATGCCTAGCGTATTTTTGGCACATGGATCATGACGATTCATCGTGAATAACTATGATGGAAATGTTTTGATAATTATCTATTGTGTATTTCAAGAGAAATTGTGTTACGTTTCAACTGAGATGTGTCTGATAGTAGCAGAAGCCTCGTTGTGTTAAAATGAAAATTCAATTTTCGTAATACATTATTTCGTGACTTGTTGTGGAATCCATCCGTGTTATGTAGATAACTATTTGATTGTATCTTTCCCAAAATATCTATTAATGGCGCCGATGTTTTTTGTTGACGTTGCCCGCTTTCAACTTGCTGATATCACTTTTTAACTTTTTACCTCGATTTTTTTTTTAACGTTCAGGTTCGATGAAACTGATAATGATAAATTCTAGTGTGTTTCGCATAATTGAGACTCATTTCTTTCATTTAGTTGGTTCCAGAAATTGTTTTGGATTTTTTTCAAACCTTATTTCTAACAGTTATTTCCAGGGGAACCTAGGGGAACTTATTTTATTGCACGCATTTCTACTGCGGGAGCCTTTTTTTAAGCAACAAATTTTCAATAAAATATGGTTCCCCTAGGTTCACCTGGAAATAACTGCTACAAAATTGGTTCTAAGTGAAAATATTCTAGTGGGAGGATTATTGAAATTATAATCCTCAATAGAGGATTATTGAAATTACTAGCTTCATTGCAAATGAAATATTTTTCATTCAAACAATATCACACCTTTGTACTATTCTTGAAAAACGATAAATTAGTTAATACTTTCATGCTCTCCATAATAGTGCTAATATTCAATGAGGTAAATTTTACTGCTTTCTAGAGAGTCATCTCGTGATTGCGATATTATTTATCCATTGAATGCTGGAATCGGAGAACAAAATTGATTCGTTCAACAACGGACATAAAAAATTTACCCGTTTGGGAAATGTTAAAATTAACGAAACATAAAAGAGTCATGCGGTCAAGATTAAATTACTACATGGATGAACATGTAGCATGCAGTTTTGAACATGTAGTATGCAAGTTAGAGAAACTGCAACGCATCGTGGATACCGATCCTAGGTCCTCTCTCGAGCATGTCCATTCATTGGCGATTTTTATTCGCATTTTTACGCTAAATTCATACTCAATGTAATTCTAATAATGTCATTTATAATTCTGTAATAATGTACTGGTTTTATTTTAGTTCACTGGTGAAAACATTATTGAAGGTTAAATTTTATTAATTATTCCACTTTAAACTTTAATTCGGTTGCCGATGCTCAAGTTGCTGCTTGTATCTTTTCTTCTAAAATGAAGTTACCCGAACACTCGTAGAGTGGTAGCATATATAGTTGCTCGAGATATTAAAATAAACCTTTTCTATAATTCTTTAATTTATATTTATATAACAACGCATATACTATCATACCTTTAACTAAAGGATCAAGGTAATTTAGGCAAAGCAGTTCCCCATTACCCGAATACCGCTCTTATCTTCTGCTCTTATAGTAAAATTACTCGAACGCTCCTTTCACTTCTCGCAAAAAACCGACTTTTGAGGCTCGAAGACTCAGAGTTGCGTAGCGTGGCTGTCGGGTGAGCTTTTTATGTGCGCTGATAAGTCAGACAAGTCTGGACTGGTCTTCCTTTTAATTGACAGCGCGATAACATCTCCGTGTGTAGCCTCCTGCAAGTCGTTTTGCATAGCAAGCTTCTTCTCGTCATAGAATTAGTATTTTTATGATTACTTCAAGTTCAAATTTGCTTCATAAGTATACTTTAAGTTTAAAGGATATTATCTTTATATTGGGCATTATGCGTTTTCCTGTGTTTTCTCTTTCTAATAAGAAATGTATCAAATAACTATTTAAATGAGCCTCTTTCCAAAATTACTGATTATGGTGTAAAGCTCATGTGTGTAGACTTTTAACATAATAAATCTTGCGTTTTTCCATTACTATACAGCAATGCTTGAATTCATAAAAGATTCTTTATCTTACTATAGATTGAATTTAATCCATAACTCGCATTCCTGAAATTAAAGCTCGTTATTTGTTCATCGTTCATCATCTCTATTAAAGCAGTCAAGTTGTGTGCGTGGACCAATCGAACTGTGAATATCAATTTAACCTGGCTATTTCTCCTTTACGAATGATATCGAAAAAGGTTTTTATTGACTTGAGTATTCATATTCAATTCCTTGAAGTAGAATTTAAATATTACATACAAGTATTAACGTGCAAACCAATCTCCAACACACCGTACGGGTATCATTTATGAGTTAACTTCACTGAAGTTAAGGTAATTTTGCTTAATATCGAAACTAACTATCAATCGAAACCCACTATTCATCTCAAACAATATCATACTGAACTATATATTTAAACACTTGTAATGCCACAGTTCGTTTCACCATTTCCAACGTGGTTTCGATAATGATGGATCCTTTGTCCGAGTTTGGGTGGCGTGCATCCGGTATCCGAGATACGCTTCCGTACGGTCATGGCGCTCATTGGTCTGACCTTCTGTTGTGTTAAAATACTATATCGTGTCCAAATTGTATGGTTAAATTTAATCTATTGATCCAAAATTTGGATACTTTCTTTTTCTAGTGTTGAATTATGTCCATTCGAATTATTCTTTATAATAATAAGTATATTGAAAAATGAGGGATTCATATAGGAAAAAATGTAACTCGGTTATACGCACTGCAGTGAGTGACAGAGCGCGCATTTTCTCGTCGACGAAAATGTGAAGTCACGGACGGACAGACAGACGGAAGGACATGACGAGCACAATAGTGCATTTTTTCCATAAATGAGAAAATGCGCTAAAAATGGGAATTGGTTAAATCGAAACGCCGTTTTATGTCCAAGTTTGATGTCTGATCCCTTCGACCATCTTCGTGGTTCAATAAGAAACGCGGGCCTTGATTGTCTTTATCTTAAGTCGAATGAGTCTAATGTAAGATTATGCTTTCTTTCGGGAAGACGGAATATCCTGGATCACAATCGAGCTATTCAGGAATGGGATTCAATCATTCAATTAAGTGTCAATTAAATATCAAGTGATATAAAATTCTATATACTGAAATTATATCATTTCTATGGGTAGAAATTAACCCCGAAATAAAACATAAATTAATTTTTAAGAGAAATTACATTTATATGTGGCAGACTATTCAATGATATTAAAAAATAAAACAAATGGGTCGATTTTAGAAGTATTGAGCTTTAAGATTTTCAATGGGACATTAAATTAACTATTATGATATTTCAAACAAGCATTGAAATTGAGGAACTAAACCTGCTTATGTCAAGTGCTCAGCGGCGTCGCAGAGAGGTTATTGTCTATCCGGTGCAATTAGGCGTCACCGAAACTTTACGACATTTAAATTTAACTTCGAGTTATATAACAGATGTAGAACAATGTTATTAAACTCATGCTGCCTACCGCCTTCTCATCCTCTTCAGCATCTCTGTGAGGTTATTGGCTCTGAGCTTTTGAATGCATTGGGCATGAGTGTTTTTTTGCATGACAGGAGCTAGTGTTTAGGCTGCTGGTGGTTGCATGGCTCTCCTCATATCTGCCTGCCTGGCGCTGTGCTGCTCTGCTCGCGGAATTTCTTAGGTGTCCGTAAACCGGTTCCCTGCTCTTGCTAGCCCAGCGCAGGGCTCATGCTGCTGCTTATGATGATGCTGCTAATGCTTATGATGCTGCTGATGTTGCTGCTTATGATGGTGTTGCTAATGCTTATGATGCTGCTGCTGCTGCTGCTGCATGCTGCTAATGATGCTGCTGATGCTGCTACGTACTGCTGATGCTGCTTATGATGCTCCTGCTGTTTATACTGCTGTTGATGCTTAAGGTGATGAGGAGCGGCACAGCATGTTTCTAGCCATTTAATGTTGATGAGCTGAGCAACTTATCATGAAAATGTTTGTGATGATTAACTGATTTTGATGATTAGAAACTATGCACCTGATGATTATGATCTATGAAACGTGGCATTTGACCGCTTGGCGATGATAGAAATGATGTGCAGTCTGTGAGTGCACCATACCGCAATGATATTAGTGATGATGATAGTTCGTGTGCCGGTAGGCGTCTTGATAATAGTACAAAAACAATTCGTATGGCGTTCTATAAATTGAAACACCTTCATGGTGGGGGCACCTCAACTGAAACACTTTTCATACATTTTTAAATCAAAGTTTTAAGTTCAAGTTTTAAGTTGAAGATTTTCTGCACCGCAGGCACCGAAGATCATTGTTTCTGCATAATACTTTTTACTGCAACTCATTTTCAATGAGATCGCTTTTACAACTCACCTAAAAAATTAAATTGTATTTTTACTATGCAGATTTACGTCATCTAGTGTGGTCACGGTGCTCATTCGTGTTTTATATATTATATACGTTATTTGCATAGGACCCTTCGGAGTCAGGCAAAAATTTCATTAATGCTCTGTGTTTATGATAGCAGGTATAATAGCATTGAATCAAATCTACAATGGCAATATAAACCCGATTTTCTTAGAAATTACATGAATAACTGAAATTAGTTGCATAATTTCCATTAGTTTGCAAAATTTATTTTTTTTTGCTACTCATGCCTCGGCAATATTTATTCCAAGGATCGTAAATTCGGCAGTGTTGCTCATTTTTCGGGTACCAAACCTTCATGAAACTTAATTACTTAAAATCGCTTGAAGGCTGTTACCTCTTAATTTCTTTAAATATTTTCAAATTATATATATCCAAGATGCTCATCGTATACTCATTATTCAATAACTTATCTGTGCTTATCTGTGTAGTGCGGTCTTCTATTCATAATTCATTCGTTATTGCGACAGCGTTTGTAAAATTTGTTAAGTGCGATGTTGCCCGTTATAATTTTTTTTAATAATTCGTTGCTTCTGAAGGTGTTTTATTGTCAGTCATGTTCTGCAATATGTTAGTCAATCAGTAATAAGCTTCGCACATGTGCGTGCTACTATTAAATCATGGCATCTCGGTCTGAATTTTAACGTTAATCTGATAGTCGACTTCATATATTCTTACAATGATTCAATCATTTAAGTTGTTTGTAGTCAATTGCCGCGCAGAGACGCAAGAGTTTTTCTAGCACGATTTGTAAACATTTTTATGTAATGGTTGCACTAAGTTATTGAATTCCAGCATTTTCATTGATATAACATGAACTAATATTGGTTCCTTGGCTTCGTCGAAGATCAAGTTTGAACGGGCTGTCGAATCTATATTCAAATTTAACGTTCTTCTAAAAATAAGTATCTAGAAGTAGTATAATATATCCTTAAACTGTACCATTTACAGCACAAATGGTCTTTAATGAATATTTATTCTTTCAACTCTCTATGGAATAGGCTTAGGTTCAAGTTTGGTTAGAGATTCATGTAAGAATGCAATGCATTTCCGGAGCTCGTTCGCTACAATAGCTCGAGGGACCGGCTTGGTCTTGCGTGCATCTCATCACCTCTGCCTCGACTAGTTGTGGTCACTGCATCTGCAAGTATACCAATTCACTTCACTGATCACTAAATAATGTTGTAGTGTCGAGTATTATTAGAAAATCTTGATATTAATCTTGAGTGTCGAGTTTTATTATTATTTCGAGTTTACTGACATCATGTCTGACATAAGATATCATGTCAGACATCAGACGTTCAGACATCAAAGGTCAAATGATCTACCATGTTGTGTAGGTATGTCTATGGGATTTGATGTACGTAGCATTTACGAATGTTTCTTGTCTTGGCTGAAGAAGTGTTCACCTACATTATCAAAAGTTAACCTTATTGTTTGCAAAAATTCACTCCAATGCGATCATTCGGTGTTTATTTTTTTGATAGCGTCTGTTAAATAACAGGATATTCGACAACGTATGAAAAATGCACATGTTAACATTTTGGACGATGAGCTTTGTGAGCTGCGAGATCGCCGTTAAACTAGATGCACTATACTCCTGATGGCTCAATCTCACGCCCATTAATATGCTCTATGTAGAATTTGAAGGCATTTAGTAGCCACTTACGACGTCGACCTTTGCTTTAGACCCTGAGGGCGCTAACCAGGCTTGGATGAATTCACTATAACATCGATTGGACATCGCATCGAAGTTTCGGGTGTGATTGTAACAAACTTCATTTGTAAAATGTCTATTTAGTAGAAATTTTTTTAGCCAATTCATTTATATCTCGTCCCATTTGGAGTTCGGGTACGCGTTGAGGTTCTTAAATGAAAAATATATCTATCCTTGGGTTTTTTAAAACCCGTAGAATTGTCCTTAAAGTGTTTGTTTTAGCTCAATTCTATTAATCAGCCTAGTCAAATTCTTAATTGATATTAATCAAATAGATAGTTTGGAATCTGTTTCACCGCCATAGCAATAGGTTACTTGAAGGCAGACGGTGGTGCATAGAGGCTGTACCGGGAGAGCCTCGTCTAAATCAGTTGATCTCGATTCGCCATTTAAGAATTACTTGCAGATTTTCAAGGCCAACTCCGGCTGAGATGTCATGAAGTACTTTGAGATGTAACCGGCTGAGGTTCTGAACTTCAATACTTCTATTCATAAGATTCCTCCTTATATACTTTTTATATTCTTATTTGCAAGTATTCTTCTTATCTTGCATTCATAAAGCTCAGCGGTTGGAGAATCACTAGCTAGGTTCCAAGGGCAGCCTCGGCTTACATGACATGCGACAGCGAGTCTCGCCCTGCCGGTCCCACTTGCATGCAACCTGTCGGTGCTAGATGCTTCTCTGTTTTTTTTCTTAATACTCAACTTACCTGTATATGTTTTCTTATTGATACTCCAATTCTCTATTAATCCATTCATTTCTAGAATCAATTTACATAAATGCAATATTTTAGTTTTCTATGTACTATTAATCACATGAAATAGCTGAAAGGCTAACTAAACAATCTCTCTGTTCTCCGATCGTACTTGGATGCAGCAGCAACATACGAGTACCTATAAGCTTGAAATTTGTCTATTCAGTCTAACCTACTTCAATATCCTCGCTCCAGTCTTCATTGATACTAACTAATATCTTTATTTGAATTTCTATTAACGAGAGCCTGGAGTCTACAACCTCTGCTGGAGGTCACTTACAAACCTCGAGCTTTTTTCTTCTCTTCTTTCATGATTTCGTTCTCGTGGCTTTGCATTCTGGGCGACTTGAGAGCCTCTCCATGCTTTATGGCTGGCGTGTCTAGCTTGTCTGCCTGCCTTGCCTTTGCCTACATGCCTTGCCTTTGCCTACATGCCTTGCCTTTGCCTACAAAGGCAAGGCACACCTTGCCTTTGGTTACCTGCATCTGCTTGCCCATTTTGCCTACTTGCATCTGCATGCCCAACTTGCATTTGCCTCCCTGCCTTTGCATGCCTTGCTTTTGCATCCCTGCCTTTGTATCCCTGCCTTTGCATCCCTGCCTTTGCAACTTTGCATACCTGCCTTTGCATCCCTGCCTTTGCATACCTGCCTTTGCATACCTGCCTTTGCATATCCGCCTCTGTCTGCTTGCCTGTCTCTTAATTGCTGCTCTGTTTTTTATTTAGAATTACCAAATTGTAACTCGGTTACCAAGTTGTAACTCTGTTCTTATATTTAATAATCACGTTGTAACTCGGTTTTATGGCGTTTTATGGCTGCTTTTTCTCCGCTTATATTTCGCTATTTAGTTTCATGATCCATTTCCTTGCGCACTAACCTACTTTATAGTAAGGTCATGGATTCACATTGGAAGGTTAATTTCGGAATCGCTATCATTTGGTATTAAATTATCGAAATTGTTTTGTTTCTTCTCTTAACTGTTATAGCTGGACTTGAAAAAATTTTTTTTTTTATTTTCTCGATTTTAATATTTTTTAATTTTGAACGACCGCATGAGTTAGTTACGACACACAGACATAAAACAGCTGTATGATCGCTACCCTAATGAATATTAATTATTATTAGTAATATTATTAATGAATATTATAATTTTAGTGATACATTGTAAAAAAGGAGGACCCCACTACTACTTTTTACCATGAGTGTTGTATTTAAAACACGTCTTTTTGCAGTTTGCACAAAGAGCAAAAAATATCTGGTCCCCATCTGGCCTTCCCTTGCTATCTTAAAAGGGGTTAGCGTGTGGGTCAGTTACCCTCAAAATATAACGAATAATCTCGTGTGTGGTGGATTTTTAGTCAAGAAAATGCTAACGAATTCATCACGTTTATTATAATTGTAATAGTATATTTGAATTATGCGTAATTTGTGTACGACATTTTTATCATTTATTACTCCGACGTATTTCAATATTTTTTCCGGAAAAAATCGCTGAAACTTTTGTTTGTTAAAAGAGTTCTAGATTAATGTTGCGTTGCTCAGGAGTTTTTTTTTGTATTTTTGTCCTTATTGCTCATTCAGAGAGCGGCTATTAATTAAGCAGCTGTGTTTCCGTAGAAACCTTAAAAAAATATAACTCAGTACTCACTGCAGTCAGTGACAGAGAGCGCATTTTCTCGTCGACGGAAACGTGAAGTCACGGACGGACAGGCAGACGGACGGACAGACGGACATGGCGAGCACAATAGTGCATTTTTTCCATAAATGAAAAAAATGCGCTACAAACGTGAAGTACGCACACAATCTTGACAAAAACAGACTCAAATATTACCTGCAATGTAATCAACTTGAAATTTGCTATTCTAGACCACTAGGCACTATATATTTCCCTTAAGAAACCCTTATTAATTACATTTCGTCTCATGCAGTTCGCCCTACAATTTGCGTCGTAACAGAACCTTGTAGTCGGACAACCCTCGTTTATTTACAGCAGAACTCGTCGCGTCAACAGCAACTCCAGCTTCAGATTCCAGTAAAATGAGCGGATTTTCTTGACTTGAAATAATTGAGGCCGAACTCAATGAAGGGTATTATGTGTGTAAACACCGAGCACTCTGTGTGCCGGCCTTGACTGGGGCATCTCGAGCCCCGCTCTGCTTGATGTGGTCTGTCAAACAATTAATCTTTGGGCCCGTTTCCCCTCAAAATACATGATTAACCTGAAGGCCGCGTGTTTCTTGTCTCCCGTTCAATCTATCACGGAAGGTACTTTTAAAAAATGATGAGATAAAATGTACCGAAAGTCATCTGGACCGAGTTTGTTACAGTATAGTATGTATAGTGAATTACAGTGATGATTCTACACCTAATGCGTTGTTTCATTAGTAGCTTCAACATATTTCAACACATCTGTTGGGACATGAAGAAAATTAATCTAGATCTTGCAAAAGGTTTGCAACTCTCGTACATGTTTTAAGAGTGTTTGATTATGTAATGAGTACGTTGGAGAAGTACTTTTTCAATTAAAAAATTGTTCATTTATTCTGATGTCTCTGGCTTTTCTTGGTCATCTTCATTCCAGATTCCTCGTGTCTTCACCTATCTTAATTCAAATGGAAATTTAGTCTCTTTTTATATTCGACTTTGTAGTTCTTAATTCCTATTTACTTTTGGCCTATATATATGCATCCGGGATAGAGCGAAGCGCTAAGTTCAGTCTGTACTCATTACAATGTTAACGACGCCCCATATATATGAACCTCTCATTCATTATTGCTTCATTTGTTCCAAACGAGAAGTACTTACGCACACGAATACAAAGATTGAAGAACTGATCCTTTGTTGCAGTCCACGTACCCGGAACTTTTGCTTACTCGGATGGATTTTTTTTCCGCCCCGGCTGGAATGAATCGTTTACTCCTGACTTACGATGCATGCAATTATGTTTTTTCCTTATGTTAGCTGGGACAGGACGGACGGCTTTCACATTTGTTAGGTGTGCAGTGCTCTGAACAGGTCGGTATCATGCCTGTCATGAATTGCCTGCGGTTTATTGGTGAAATTTGCATCTCATAATCAAGTGGTAATTCGCAAACTTCGTGTATACACGGGTGACCTTTTCTATTGGAAAAACGCTCTTATGTTTTTGAAGATAATTTGTTGATTTTAACCTTTTTTATTTTATAGAGAATATCACGTTGGTTAAATCAAATGTTGATGACCTTCTTTATTTTTCTCGCTTCCACTGAGCATCATAGTGTTATTTTGTTATAGATTTCCCCTGAAAACGACTTATTCAACTTATAGTTCCGTACCGTGAACCATGCGAACCATATTCCTGTAGCTGCGAGCACATAGGCAGTCGGTTATAGCTGCGGCTGCAACTTGCAGTTGTCGGTTACAGCTGCAGCTTGGAGTTGTCAGTTGCAGCTGCAGCTGCAGCTTGGAGTTGCCGGTTACAGCTGCTGCTGCAGCTTGGAGTTGCCGGTTGCAGCTGCAGCTGCANCGGTTACAGCTGCAGCTTGGGGTTGCAGCTGCAGCTGCAGCTGCAGCTTGGAGTTGCCGGTTGCAGCTGCAGCGTCGGTGTTGTGTGCTTGGCCTTGAAGAAGAACACCTCGAGCTTGATGCTCATTCCGGTGTACAGACGCTCCCTCTCACCTCTGAAATAGTTTTTTAAATATAACAACAATTTGTTTATAAGGATTATGATATTCAGTATTGATATTGTGCTCATAATTATCTCCTTACTGTTTTTTAATTTATGTAATCGTTATGCATAATATGTAGTTATTTTTCCCATAAGAAAAATGCATCTCGAGTCTGTAGTTATATATCATAATCCGGCTCTTATAAAGATCAGCTTAATTTCCAGCAATAATATTTTTGATATATACGATATTATCAGAGATATATACGATATTATTTGAGAATTACGCGTTCAAGAACAGGCTAGATAAAGCTATGGAAAAATATATGTTCAGACTTGAAATGCCTAGCTCCTTATCGAACCCGGTGGAAGTCTAGTAGCTTCTTCAAACTATCGTCAGTCATGAAAAGATCCGATCAAATGACACGATTTTAGATCTTCCGTGAACAAGGCACGAAAAGGAAAAGAATCGGCGACAGGCCACATCAGGCCTACACTTCAGCGCCGACATCATTATGTTATGTTATGTTATATTAAAAACATGTTTGAGCTGGCTTAGTGACAGAAAATGTTTATCGCTACTCATATTCCTTGAGTTCTTCTCCAACTATTTTTATTACGGTTTGTTGATGATATTACTTTGAAACTTTTTGTCGTAGATATAACTTATTCATTTTTTGTAAGGATAACAATAGTGGATTTGCTATCCAAAAACGCATGTAATTGTTTATCAGGGAATAAAAACAAATGAAAATACATAAACTAAATTCAAAGGAGAAAATTACAAACTTTAGGAGTGAACTCGGCCCGATTTCCCCTCTTTAGCTTAAGTGCCCTCGTCAAGTAAAGATAAAAAGCATCTCCCTCTGATCACCTGAGGAACAATTGAGGGCAACCTTTCAACTTTAAACTGTCGCGCCGCTGTGACAATTGCATGAACAAAATAAATTCTATGAGTTTCTGTCTCTCTGACCTCCATCCAGATCTTTTATTGCTTGGTGAACCTGCCACGAGTTTCTTCTATAGAAAACCAGATGAAATCTATACCTTTGAACTTGTCGATCTGGTTTGAATTTTCCAATGATAAATTTTCAATAATAAATGGGGTGGTTAACCGATTAGTTTTGGTTCTGAATTTTTTGTATCATAATTGTTTTCTGTTGCACTTGGAGAGCCTTTATTATTTCCCCCCTTAATTTCTATAGATTTGGATGTGGACTAAGAATGGTAAATTTTTCTAAATGGTGCATTCTATTTACATACTCGTTGTGCTTAATGATGCTACATGAATTTGGAAAAACGCACAATTAAAAGTTATGCAAGCGACATTTTTCCGAGAAAAATTGTTTCCTCTAAGTTAAAGTTCGCTGATTTAATTGAATTAATTAATTAAAATTTTCAATTTTTTATAATAATCGCCGTGAAATAAAATAAGAACACAAATTACAGTCATTAACAAATGCCGACAATTTACATGGTTTCTTTACTAAAATTTACTGTTCTCTTTACTCTTTTTTACTTATTCGTTAACACATTAAAGTCCATATAAACCTATCATTAAAATAAACTAAATGTTAGACATATCTGTCGAGCTAATTTTTGAAACTATTTTTATTTGTAATAAAAGTTCTTTATTGCAATATATTGGCGAAACTTTCATGTTTAAACTTTTATAGATTCTTAATCATGAAAACATCGTGTTCGGAAAATGGGAAGGTTTCCTTTCATGTTATTTATTTTAAGTTTTAGTCACAAGCTGCTCATTAAATAACTTTGCTTTTATCATATATAAATGTTCATTTATTATGAATTATCAAAAAATTGTCACTATTTAGCAATAGAAAACAAGCGTGATACAAGGCAACCACGTAGGGGTGGATTTGCCTTCAGGCGGTTATTACATCACATCGACGACGTTGAGGTTTACGTGGACATCATTTCTATTTTATATATCTCTAAACACCATATGTTGTTATATATATGGTGTCATTATATTTAGTGACACCGAATATACAAATATTCTAAAAACTTGTTGAGTTTACTCACCTATTACACGCCTTGCAAACATGACGACCCATTTAATAAAATTTCGTGAATATGGTTGTGGTTTGGTGTTTAATGACCGGTTAGGTTGATGCAGATAATCGAATTATTTTATAATCGAATTATATGTCATTATTATCATTATATTATTTATAATCGAATTATATGTTAGATAATCGAATTATATGTCATTATTTGATTAATTAGGACGAATTGAAATTAACATAACAACTAACTCCTACTTTTTGAAAGAATATTGAGTCCTAAGTGGCAAAATTCTCAGCTACTATTGAACATAAGGCTCTTACCTTGTGGGTGGCCAAAGCAAAATAAAATTATCTATGTTCAAATTTGTCGCTAAATTATTAAATTGAAACCTGAAATCAATTATGGCTGTACATCCCGAACTGAAATTCAAGCCGGATCAGCGTGTGACTGCCACATCCTGGCTGTGATTTTTAATAGGTTAATAAAAGCAAGACATAACCTTGCTCATGTACATACACAAGCAAGATGTACAATTGCAAGATGTACAATTGCAAGATGTACAATTGCAAGATGTACAATTGCAAGATGTACAATTGCAAGATGTGCAATTGCAAGATGTACAATTGCAAGATGTACAATTGCATGATGTACAATTGCATGATGTACACTTGCAAGATGTACAATTGCAAGATGTACAATTGCAAGATGTACAGTTGCAAGATGTACAGTTGCAAGATGTACAATTGCAAAATGTACAATTACAAGATGTACAATTGAAAAATGTACAATTGCAAGAGATGTAAGTAATAACCCTGTTCATTTTATTGCCTTGATCCCACTTTGTATGCACGTGAGTTTGTGAATCAATATGGTTCAGAAGTGGCCTGTAAAATTCATCAGAAGACTCGGTATATTTATTCCTCATTGTTATCGGTTTTAGATTGGTTGGCTGATTCTTTTTCAATTAACGCTCGTGCCGTTAATCTTAACATGCAATTTCGAGCTAAATTACATTCAATTTATTGCATCGGCTGCGATGTGTTTTAGCAACACCTGCAATTTAGAGGCAAAGAAAACGCCAAGCAAATTCACCTTATTGATATTGAAAACGTGTTTATCTGACTTATAATTTTGAAATATACAAAATGATTTGATTCATTTTTAGATTGACGAACTGATGATGGAGCTGGACTCCGACACGTTTTCAATATCGATATGGTGAATTTGCTTGGCGTTTTCTTTGCTTCTAAATTCCTTGTGGACTTGCGATTTAATCAGACTGATAATATATAATAAATACATGCGATCTGTTACCTCAAGGTGTTGGTCGGTAATTAGCACGAACAATTGTGCTGCCACGCATAAATTTCATCAGGCGACTGATATTACAATCTGTCAACAACCAAGCCAAGTAATTGTGTTTCCATGTTTACAGCATTACCTTCTTATTAAAAAATAATTATTTACTTTATTCATGACAGTCAATTTGAGACGTCGGAAATGAATACCTACCAGATTTAGAAATGTTAACAATAGGATAAACGATGTCAAACAAGTACAAATTTGATGCAAATTTTCATTACGTTTTACAGGTTTACGTGGATTTAGGGTTGCTCAGAAGTTGAAATGTTCACATATACGTATGTGCCAAAGGTAATCCATGGGAAATTTCATGTAGTTTTATTATAGGAAATCATCATTTACTTTAGTCAGAATTAAGCGCACCACATAGCATGCCGTAGTGATAATGGAAGGGTGGAGGAGTTAATAAAGAACATGAAATATCAGGTCGGCAAAGGTTGGCAGGTTGCCGCCTTTATGATAGGCTTCTGTTTCATGAGGTCGTTAATTTCCTTAGAGAAAGCATAGCCAATCTCTTCACTTTCAAATCGTGACACCAGCGACCACTTTTGGTCTGGCGCTTTAGGGGAGTTTACGAGATCACGTTTCCATTCCAACCAATTTAAAATTATACGCTTGTAATTAATAGTTATTTATTGGTTTGTGATTGGTTATTGGAACATTTTTCGTGTTCTTTTAAAGGGGCTATAACGAAATGTTTCACATCTAATACTGTCTCGCTCAAAAAATGCAACTATAAAATCCTTAGAGAAAATCGGCACAACCAAATACTTTCTTGACCTACATTTTGTGGGATAAGCTCTCGATTTTTAGGAATTTTGTTGAAGTCTTTTGTTGTCATGGAAATCCGTTATGTTTTCTGTGCGGGACAGAAGGAGCCAGCGAGTCGTTATTGTGCGACTTACAGAGTTACAGTGACATCAATCCGACTGATAACTATAATCCGACTACGTGTCGACCAAAATGTTGTGACATCTTATTACATTAATGATAATATAATATTATTATAATAATATAATAATGTTAATAATACCTAATATCATATGCTGAGGCATGTTCCTTTGGAATAATTTCAAAGTCGTAAATTAGTCGACCAAACACTTGGTCGATTCTCTGTCAACCGTATATATGTCTTTTTCAACCGAATGTAATCACGTACTTCACTAAGACAATACCTATTCTAAATTATGTAGAAACGTTAACAGAATTTTACGCGTTTATCACGCCCTGTAAGCTGCCTTACAATAAATATTGATCGTGCCATAAGCGTTTATTTACGAAAAACGTCGATTTATTGTATTATAAACGCGAATTGTTTGTCAAACGTTGATCGTACGTTCAACAGTGACAGTACGTTGATCGTTGATCGTACAGTTAACATAAATCTGCCGTGAAACGTTGAACGTGCGTTATAAATTGATTTTGAGTGTAATATATTGATTATGAATATCATCGTCTCTATAGGCTGCATTAGATTAGCTTGAAAAACACTGATTTGTTGACGAATTTAAAGAAAGGTTTGGCTGAGTACTGTACAAGTTATTAATTTCAGTATATTTCACTTGAAAAACATCAGATGTTTTTACTGCGCGAATTATTTATTGTACCGAGCACAAAAATTTTGTCGTTGCAGTTCATAACTTTTTAATTTTACTTGTAATCAAATCAAATTACTAAAATTTACCCGCAGACCGTGAATTGAATAATTGATCAACAAAATGAACGAAACCTGCTGTCATCGAATGAAGTGCTAAAACAGAATTAAAACGAGCGATAATAAAATGACTCAGGCGTAATTGCCTAAGAGAAAGCCATGGACGATCGCCCCAGAGAAAACTAATGTCCCGTGAGACTGAGTGAGCCTTAAGCCATTAATGCCTCCATGGAGCTTAGAAGAAAGCGTGGGACTCGAGCCTGTCCATTGCCCCTGTTTACTCCACGGAGTCTTCGTTAAATTAGTCGAATAAATTTTCTTCAAGACTGACTTTAATGGCCACCGCATGAAACTTTTGATTCTCCGACAAATTGGCTGAAAACCTATTGTATGGTAAAATAATATTATAATAAAATAATAAGGCTATTGTATGGAAATGAATCAATCATTTGATGGCTGGTGCAGTGGTGCATTGATACTTTGATAGAAGAAGAATACGTGGTAAGAGGGTGGTGAGAGTACAGCGTTTTGTGGTACCTGCTTGGTTCTGATTTAGCGTGATTTTATTTCTACCAAATTTCATTGCGATATAATCAAACAAAAAAATTTCGATTCCTAAGGTTCGAAATTTACGGAGGTTATTTTGCTCGATGGATCAAGAATATTTCTTAATGTGATATTATTTTGAAATTCTTCTTGTCTGCAACAAAAAATCTCACTTCTAACACAAAATAACATAGTGCACTATAGGAACTGTTTAAAACTAAAATGTTGGAACTTGAGCGTCTAGTATTGAACTTCATTATAATAAATGTTTATTTCTGAATCTTTCACTTGATTTCGTTTCATTGTATAATTTGAGCGTTTAAAACAATTTCCATCTTCATTGCACCGAATATTTAATGTTGTTAACTGAGTTTCTAGTCAATAATTTGCCTATTAACTCACAGTTTGAAGAGAATGCAAATTATTTTACGAGAGTTTGAATAAGTAATAATAGACTTCAATATGAGAAGTGAATAATTTTTTAGAAAGTAAAAATCTCAATTTTATTTCAATACACGACCTCCTTCAGACGGAAATCGGAAATGCCTTCTGCCTGCCCGCCCCCACAGCCAACTGTCGGCCGAGAAAAATATGACTGTCGGCCGAGAAATATCCGACTGTCGGCCGAGAAAAATCCGACTGTCACCCGAGAAAAATCTGACTGTCGGCCGAGAAAAATCCGACCGTCGGCAGAGAAAAATCTGACTGTCGGCCGAGAAAAATCCGACTGTCGGCCGAGAAAAATCTGACTGTCGGCCGAGAAAAATCAGTTTTTTTTTCATTATATTCGCAATGTTTTCGTTTGTATTGTAAAGGTATATGCCCACAAATGTAGGTTTATGATTACAAAGATGGGTATATGATTACAAATATAGGTATATGATTAGAAATATAAGTATATAATGGCAAATAATGTTATATGATTATAAATATTCCGATCATGTGATGGTATTTTTATGGATGTGGTTTTCCATAAATTGTGAGCGGTAGCAAAATGATTTCTGATAAGTCTCACTTTTTGTACATTATCCAATATGAGTATTGTGCGTAATGTTGTTGTTCTTATTACACGTGATGTAATTCATGCCTGAATTTAAATAAAATAAAAAACAAGCCTACGGTAAAATAATTCTCAATATTATTGAAACTGCTCTTTTAACTACCGTTTCAATATTTATTATTTATATTTTTTAATTCTGCGTGCAATATCCCGTTATTTTCATATTGCTAACTCGTTTATTTAATCACCAATGGTTCAATGACTGCATTTATAAGAATTCAAAGTATTAATTATTGTTATCGAACTATATATTGCTACAAAAGCCTACAATATTAATTAATACAATATTAAGTAGAATTTCCTGTCGTTTCACTTTGGAATTTAAAAATTTACCTCTTAATGCTCTTCATTTCTTCCACATAACGCCATTGTGTTTAGCGCGAAATTTTAGAAAATATTTCATATCAAGCGCTTTATTGTGCAGAAGATGCTTCATTTCATTAAAAAGTTTGTGATACTTTCCAAAGTAACATCTTTGAATTGTTAATGTCAGTCGTTTGTGAATGGTCACTCTCACGCTCTGCCGTCGAGCTTGCAGGTTCCACTGAATAAATTAATCTTGAATTAAATCGCTTCATGGAGAGAATTTCTCTTCGTTCATCTATCAACTAAGATTGGTCACACGTGCTTCCTTTCATTCCATTCATTTCTAAACTAATTTTTTTTTGCCAAATACTCTTTGGATTTTTTTTGTCATCCATTTATTGCAGTACAAGCCAGAAATCTCTGTGAATGCTGTTGACACCAAGCGATTTTCTTTGATAAGGTAATTTGGCTTTTATTTATCATCGTTGACTCTAAAATTTGATTCGTGTAATGAGTGGTTACAATTCCAATCTAATGAGTGGTTGCAATTCCATAAAAAGAATTACTCATAGCTACTCAGCAGAAAAGAAATAAAATAAAGCAAATTCATGAACAAATTAAGATACACTTATAAAGGAATCTAAATCTTGACTCAAGCAAGAGCAGCGATAACAGCCCGCATTAAAATATGATGCTCAAACTGTTACGTTTGTTGCGTGGAAACTGCAACGATATTTGCCAAAGAACAGTTACAACACGAAAGAGATATAACAAAATAACAAAGCAGAAGCGTCAGCAAACAACTAGAACAAGTCGAGGAGGAGCTTTTCGATGAGCCCCAAAAAATAATTTCAATGTGGCGAAATTTTTCCAGTAAAATCCGGCATTGAGTGAAAGGCTGTGCCTTCGTGTAAAAGGTTCTGGCCACCATTTAACGACCTGCCATTGAAATTCTTTCTTAAAATCTTTTCACGTACGAGTCTTTGTTCGTGTGAATAAAATAGACGATTGTCAAAAGAAAACGATGTTTTTTTGTAAATTCGTAAAGCTTAAACTTCAGAATGAAAATTTTTCTTATGAGGTTCCGGTGAGAAAGAATAAACTTCCTCTTAAGCTTTGTAGCCAGGCAGTCACTGCATGAATAGGTCTAATAAGACTATTCATCTTATTAGTTCATGCTGAGGCCGGTTACACTGCAGCGTTTCTTCCTAAGTTCCTATACACTAAAGATGATCAGAGTTCTTTTCTTATCTGCTTGTCACTGCAAATGATTTATTTTGCATCAACTTCCCAGAGTTGGGCTGATCGACGCTATTATAACGTACACTGACATAGAATAAGAGCATTGTGCTCTTATGCTTCATTTTTTCTGTATTCTTTCTCTCATATTATATGTGTCCCTCTTGTTTGTTCATTCTGCTTTATCAGGTTCGCTGCATCTTCGCAAATGAGAGCTAAGCGTAAGTGCAAGAGTAGTTTAAAAATAGCTTGAGAAATGCGTCTTTATCACACTTTGTATTTGCTTGGCTTGCTACATTATACAACATCAAGTGCACTAGTTATGTTCAAGTTTACCGGAAGACGAGCTTATACGCTTCCATGCATAGCGACTTTTCATGCAACATTATCAGAATTTGCTTCTCATTGACGATTCTGTAAATGTTTGTATCTAGCGTGTGCATCCAATGTTCGAATGCAGTCCCACTTATATAAAGGTGAAGCATTTTTCAGCAACCCAAGTTGATTTTATCCGTTAAAGTCAAAAGTTTAATTAGAGTGAATTCTTCTTTCCACGCAAAAATTGCATTGAATTATTCTTCTATTGAATAAACTATATGTTCTGACACATGTAATATTTTGAAGTATTAAAGAGAACCACATTCAAGCAGATTTGAAATCTTTTGTTGAACCTCGCACTTTTCTTGACTGAATTGTTTCTTTATTTATACCGTCGTTTATTGTATTCTTTGTTTATTGTATTCTTTCTATATTGTATTCGTTGTGTATTGTATTCGTTGTTTTTATTTTAAGTGGAAATGAGCGGCCGATGTCACATAGAATGGCCAGTCCATACACTCATCGGTTGTCATCGTGCTGCCTAATTAAAGTGAAAGGCTTTAAGGAGTCGAGCAAAACAAAACCATTCCTTCGCCTATCAACATTACCTGAATGTTTGAGATTCTTCCTACTGTTTGCATATGAAAGTATTGTTACATTTTAAAACTGGCATGCTTTCGGATTGATAAGATTCTCCCTACTGCTTGCAAATTGAAAGTATTGTTACATTTTTAAAACTGGCATGCTTTCGGATTGACAAGATTCTTCCTACTGCTTGCAAATTGAAAGTATTGTTACATTTATAGAACTGGCATGCTTTCGGATTGACAAGATTCTCCCTACTGCTTGCAAATTGAAAGTATCGTTACATTTTTAAAACTGACATGCTTTCGGATTGATAATTAATTACCTACTAACTTTCTCTCCGCGAATGTAATTAAGTAAATTTGTAGGTAAATTTATAGAAATGTATTTGCTCTGCAAATTAAAACCGTTTTCAACACCGAATACATTTTTCAGCGACAAAGTATATTTTTTCGTTGCTAAGTTTTGATAGCGAGAAAAGTCGCGAGAAATATCGAATTTTTTTCACATTTCAGTTATGCTCCTCCATTAGCCATTAGCCGCTCGGGCAGCAGTCGTTGTAGCGTTGAATGCAAGCATCGATGCATGGTGAGAGTTCCGTTATTGCCTTGCCTTGCTTTTGTACCAACGAAATAAGCTTCTGAAGTTCTGATTCAGACCAGACCGCGCGTATCTAATTCTCAGAGAAAGCCGCTGACCTCTGATATATTTCTTACTAAGTTGTAGCTGTTTAAAATTCTGACGTCCACAGTAAAGTTTTGTAATATCTTCGATTTAGTCGTATTTATACTTTGTTTGAATTCAGTTTAATTTTTTTTTTCAATTTCAGCTTCCGGACCAACGATATCGTTGCCCCCATGCAGTGCGTGGCTAAAGACCAATGTAATGGCGAACATTTTTAATTTCTTAACGTTAATTTAGTTGTACGATGTTTCCAAGTTATAAATTCATGCATGTCTATTCAAATCCTCTTTCCCATCAGTGGAAACTCTTGCCTAAAATCAAAATTATGGCAACTTTACAAATTCACGTCTTCCAGCGGAAGAAGCTGTTTAAACAATCTCCCTTGCAATTGGCTAACTTATGAGTCAGATGATTATTTACGAATTGTATTATTTTAATGGGCTTAAGTGAATTATAATTATTCATAAATTGCAAATTCAGGCCACTGAAAGTCCCTACCATAGTTCCCCGTTTCTCTCTTCTTGTAATGAATTAGATTGAGGGCATGCCTACACCAAATATATTTATTCCAAGACAAAAAAATTGAGAGAAATGTGTTCAAATTCGATGATCGTCATTAAATTTTGCGTAATGAAGCAAATTGAATATTAATTTTATCTCCAATTTGAACAAATTTGTAATACGGAACTCCGCAGCCACGTTTGAATCAGATAACGGTAGCGTGTTTCGGGTGGAACTTCAGCATTCCACTATCGGCGCGCGGCAAAAGTACAGCAAAGATCTGCGCGAGCTTCCAATTCTGAACCAAATTGACCACAGAAGTTTTTTGTGCTGTGTTGGCTTAAAACGAACTCGGCTCTTGCAATGGACACTTCTTTGTCTCGCATCTTGTGATTCAGAATTGGTTTGGCTACTGCGACCAATCGCAGGTAGCGTCTTCTTGTGGTGGCGCTTTTTATGCGCTGCCTTGCGGCTTTACAGAAACCTTCTTATTTCGGCCGAGATTGTCATGCGATCGCTCGCGCCTACATGCAGTGCTGCACTAGTGTGGCGCGAGTGTACGTAATAGTGGTCTAGATTTAGAATAATTCTGCATTCGATCCAACTTGATTGAGTTGTATATTGTAATCGAACTTATAAAAGCTGTCGTCCGCGATCGAACCTAATTGTGTTCGTTCTCGAAATTGATCTTGCTTCCTATTCGACTTAAAGATGATCCTTATGGAATGTGAAATAGTTTACCGTCTAACTCAATTGTGTTTATGATGGAAATTGAATAAGATTGCTTTTCCGATGTAACATAATGGGCTTTGCTTGTTATTAGACAGCGTTTCTTCAGAAAGTATATACATTTCGTGTCCTAATGTAGTAGACTAGTAGATAAATAGAGTTTGCGATCAAATTTATGTCTGTTGATACAAATCACTGGTCTCCGTGATTTTAATCGGAGACCAATGCGATTTATAATAAATATACGAGATCCTCTTATCAATTTGGTTGTAGGATATTTAACAGTCACTCTGCATCCGATGGCTGGCCTTCTAGATAATCTAGCATAAAGATGCAAAGTCATTTTCGTTTCCATCGTCACGATCACAATTAAACCCAAAATATCAGGCAGTAGTTTTCGTAAATACTTATGACTACTGAAACAAAGGTACATGCCATATTTACATAAGTTACATATTCACTTATTATGAAACATAAAAATTGTATAGAAATTATCCCATAATAATAGCGGCAAGGTCACCACATAACTTTGAGCGAGGGTATAGCGCCAGCGCGCAGGCATCGGAGACAAAAGGAGTGGCGGCGGCTCCTGTTGACTCAGCCTTGCTAATGACTGTACAAACCCAGCAGCCTGCCCATCCTGCGGCCTGCCCATCCTGCGGCCTGCCCATCCTGCGGTCTGCCCATCCTGTGGCCTGCCCATCCTGCAGCCTGCCCATCCTGCGGCCTGTCCATCCTGCGGCCTACTCATCCTGCGGCCTGTCCATCCTGCAGCCTGCCCATCCTGCGGCCTGCTCATCCTGCGGCCTGCCCATCCTGC